>NC_056744.1:1301016517-1301056517 GCF_019279795.1 Protopterus annectens | reverse complement strand
GAAGAAACTGTATTCATTGATCACCCACGCACACACACACACACACACACACACACACACACACACACACACACACACACACACACACACACACACACACACACACACTCACACACAGCAAGCAGAACCCTACTCAGGAGGCACACTAGCAGAAAATCATAAAACCCAAATTTTGTGAGCTGGTACTACTAACTGCTGTATCTCATATTGATGTTAGTCCAATGGAAGACATTTCCTCAGGCTACGTCTTTTTTACTGCAGCATGTTAGATTTTGCACTGTTAATGATAATGCTGTTTTAGTTGTAAAAACTGTAACCAGTGAAAAACATACTACTACTACTAATGCTGTTGAGCTAACAGAATGCAATAAACTGTTAACCAAAATAGATGAGGCAGCTTTCAGTGATTATTCTTTTACTAATGTAATGAAGTATAATGTTTTAATTAATGCCAGGTATACATTACTCATGTAATATGGTTATATTTATAAAAGCAAAATACATTGTAAACAGAAAATCCTTATAACATCTGTTGGAAGTAATTCGAGTTAAATTAAAAAATGGTATTCCATTATTAAAAAAAAAATGCACATCGGCTTTGGAAAGGTAGTTCATCTTGTTGCTTATAGTTCCTAATTTAATAGATATGATAACAGAGAAAGATATTCTTCTCTTTTAAGATTTGTGAAGTGAATAGGAATGTAGTAATCCTTTTGACAGAACATCTTATGAGTGTGGGGACTGAAAGAGGTAAATGAATAAGCCTACAGATAAATCTCCACTTAATGTGAAAAAAGGGGTGGCAAAACCACTAGACATACATAAGGGTGTATGAATCTAACAGAGATTAAGCCATGGTTTTAGAAAGCCTAAAGGTACAACACTTTGCCTAAGAAAATAGAGGAAGGATGTACACCATTTATAGAGCTGCATTAGAATGTATCTATGGCATAGACATTGGGAAGGGTAGAACCCGGGGCATTTTCTTGGCCAGTACATGCCGGTACGGCATACTGGTACCTCTGCTGCCCTGTTTCTTTAAAAAAAAAAAACTTTCTTTTTTAAGGGTGTTCTTCTTTAAGAACACCCTTTGCATTGGGTCTCACAGATGCAGAAGACCTTCTGCATCTGTGTGATGTGCGACCAGTTGTTTACAGCTTCCTGGTCCATGTGCACAGAATTTGAATTCCTTAAGCCGTTTGGACTGTGGACCGGGACTGGACAAGTGAGTGGTAGGTGTGCGTGTGTGTTTAGGTTTTTAAGTGGAGTGTGTGTGTGCGTGTGTGCAAGAAATAGGTAGGAGGGTGTGTGTGTGTGTGTGTGTGTGTGTGTGTGTGTGTGTGTGTGTGTGTGTGTGTGTGTGTGAGCATTTTTCAGACTACACATATCCTTCACAATGAAGCTGTACAGATCAAATGTGCATCACATACTATGTTGTTGTTGGTTCAAGAACTTGCTAGTTTGTTTTTGTCACAATTGCTATGTATTTCATTCTGCCTGGTGTGGTAAAACACTTCCATGGGATTTGAGAATAGTGTGTTTTTCAATTTAAACTCTGTTTGCTCAAGCAGTTAGTGTTTGATATAGTCTAGTTATCACCCAGAAGTTTGGGCTATATATGGCATTCTGTTTCATGCACACCTGTACAATTATCTTGCGACTTACACCATCTGTTAGGTTCTATTTTCCAGTGTTGTGTTTCCACCTAACATGTGTACAGCTATGTCCATATAGCTCTCTTCTGTTGCAACTGCATGTACCATGCTGCTGTGAGACTTCACTGTGAGGCTTGCTGTTGTACATAGAATTCCTATATTACTGTTTTGCATTCCATGGTTGCCACTTTGAGTTACATCACAACATAATCTCGGTGTGGTCATTTGCTGTTGTCAATTTTTTTCCCCACCCCTCCTAAGACTTGCCTTCTACAGGTCATACTCTGTTCAATTCCATCACTGTTTTTGAACTAAAAATCTTTTTAGCAAGGCTTTTTCAATCATCTACTTCTCTTTCTGTGAAAAAAACTTCCTCATATCACTCTTGAACCTCTCATGTTGTGTATTGAAAGAGTTTACTTTTATTTGCATATTTTTCTTGTGAAACACAAAAAAATGGTGCATATTTGGGCTTTATGGATTCTATTTACATACATAAATATTTCTATCATATTCCCTCACTTTCTTTTTCTTTCAAGACTATGCATATAAATTCTTCTGATGTTTCTTCCTATTGTCTCTTAGGGAGACTGTACCCCATTTTTGCCTGCCTCAAAAGTCTTTCTATCCTGTTACCTTGTGAAGATTGTCTTAGAACTGCATGCAGTACTCTAGAAAGGGTTTTACTATCTCTCTGGGAATATAAAGCGGGATGACATTTTTTTTCTACTAGTCTTTCTTCTTCCCACACTAGTATCCTACCAGTCTTCCTTGCTGATTTTTTCAGATTGCCTGCATGCATTCAGATCATCTAACTTACCTATTCTTATGTGTTTTTACATCTACTAGTTGTAGTATTTACCCTCTACCTGTGAATTCATTTACCAGCTTGTTGCTACTCAGAGGTAACGTTTTGCATTAAATTTCATGTATCTTGTTTAGACTCCTTTCCATTCCTACCAAGTCCATATTCCTCCCTCCTGCACCTTCATACCCTTTAGAAAAATGCATATTAACATAAATCCTGTTATTCTAGCAATTTTCTAAGTTCATGAGAGAAATATTTATAATCTGTTCCTATTTATTTTAGACTTTGCCCAGATTTCTTGCATTAAAAGGTTGAGGTGTGTGTGTGTGAGGCAGTGAAATGCCCTAGTTAGGGTTAGCCGGTGGTTAGTAATTTGCTTAGGCTCAAGCTCTGTACCTTAACTACAGGAAACAAGAGCCTGAATCCTCTACCCAAAATGTGCAACTGTTTTAATTAGCAAATAGTGTGACGCCTGTGCCCTGGCCCAGCAATCAAGGAGCCTCAATCCTCAACACTAACATCAGAGAGAGTGTCTCATATATGAGGAAAGGATAACAAGTACACGCAGTAAAGTGCAATTTCCCTTAAGTGCACACAAAGATCACAGTCAGTCTGGGGCTGGTTGCTCCCTTGCTCTCCAGGTCTCCAATAAGACTCCCCACTGGCACAGCTATAGGGTCCAGATCTCAGCCTAGTGGGCAAGCTAAAACCTCTAGCACCCTCTCTGTCCAACCAGTGCTTCATGTCCCTGCCTGTTGACACACACACACACACTTTGAGAAGAGTTTATACAACCACACAGACACTCCTGGAGAAGGCTGGCACAGGTTCTCCAACTGTGCCCCTTTTTCCCAGACTATATGGTAGTACCAGCTGCCACCACCCACTAATAATTATCAGCTACTGGGGTTAAAAGGGTGTCCAATTATTACTGTGCAATATTATTATCCAATTGACGTGTGACTAATCAGTCAAGGCTTATTTGGAGTGGCTTGTACAGTAAACTCTATAAATATGCAATGCACTCTAGAGCTTAACTTATCTCTACACAAACCAGCCACAGTTAAAAGGTTTTAAAATATTTAATAATAAATAATTAAAACCACAAGACAATACTTTCTACTACACAGTGCTAGTCAAAGTGTTCAGAGATCACACATAAATACTTAAAATAAATCAGTAGTACAGTTCTGATATCACAGAAAAACACAGTCTAATCTTTCTAGTTCTTGGCTCTTTCTAAAAGAAAACACAAATCTAAAGTAACTTACATAAGACAACAGGCAGTGCTGTGAGTTGGATGATCAAGACAAAAATGCTTAATGCCTTCTGATTCTCTCTAAGTTGCTATTTTCAGTCCTGATTCCCATTACATCATTTTTACACTTTCCTGGGGTCCCCAGGCTGTCAGATACTGCATTATTTTGTTATCTTGCAGCTGCAGGAAACTATATCAATAAAAGACATTCCACATGTAAACTCTAGCAATTATTCCTTAAGTTAAAACAATAGGCAGGATGCCTTCATCTAGCCTGGCCGCAGCCGAATTGTAAACATCAAAGACAGTCATGAAATAATTTTAACTTCAAGGGACAAACAAGAAATGCTTGCAGAACTGATGGCAAAAAAAAACAAGTAAACCAGAAGCAAAAAAATTAGTGCTTTCATCCACTGTTTAATACGTGAACTTCCTCAAAAACATTTACAAGTGATTTCCAGTTCCTTAAATAACTTACTAAACAGGAAATTACATCATGACCATCAAACTGAAAAAATAAACAAATGTGATTTTCTACAAAAATGAAGTATTATCATAATAATAACAAATACATATATATATATATATATATATATATATATATATATATATATATATACAAATGAATGTATATACATGTATATACACATACATATGCATAAATGCAAAAATACAGTCATAAAAATGCAATGTAAATTCATGCTGTGTGAATAGCATAATAATCAACTTGAACATATGAAATGCATATCCAAGGACCTTTCCCACGTAGACACAACAATCACATGCATGCACACACCCGCACACACACACACACACACACACACACACACACACACACACACACACACACACACACACAAACATAGAACTAAACAGTCACTATGAAAATATAAAATACACGTAAAAAATATATGTATATGTAAATATCATAAAAAATATATGGCAATATAAAAATAATGATAATATATACACACAATTACACACACCGAAATGTATATAATATAATATATATAAAAATGTAATATATGTATAAAACAAAAAAATAGGTATATATATGAATAATGTAAATCATATCATGTCTCTGAAAGGAATCAGAGTGATATGAATATGTATGTGTGCACACATGTACAACTCACATAAAACACACATGGATCACATACAGACAAAATCTATGCTGGAGATGGATCATTATGCTATGCTAAATTTTTGGCTTCTGGTTTACTTGTTTTTTTGCCAGCAGTTCTGCAGTTCATTTTTTTCATTTTGTTTGGTTGTCAGTAATTTTTAAAACAAGAAATGCTTGTCTTAGCTTTCTTTACAGCAGAGGGCAATGCTGTTACATTGTTTTAAGTTCACATTTCACAGCATATTCTTTCATTTAAGAAAACAAGTCTGTAGTTCCACATTCATATTTACAAATTATGTAATTATCTGCACAATTATATCTGGCTAGGCTGGCAGCCTTCACAAATAGTATCACTGTTGTGTGTTTAGAGTTTTAAAGCAGTGTTAGTAGCACAGCAGGTAGCATACTTTTGTTTTGATGCAGAAAGCTATGGGTTCTGCTCCCACAGCATGTAGATGGATTGCTGATACTGTGTTGGATTTTAAGAGAGTGCGGTGCTGCTGTCCTGACTATGTCCTCCTTCGGATAAGATGCTTAGTCACCATGAACCTGTTTTAGTTTGCCATCTATTCCCTATTGCAATATTACCAGCTTATCATTTTTAATATAACACAGGCAATTTATTCTTCAATGACAGTGAATTTGTAGATGAAATACTTAAATAAGTTTTTTGCTAGCAGCAACCTTTTCATTAGTTACAGTCAGATCTCTTTAATGTGTAATTATTCAGATGACCTTTACTTCTGCAGAGACTGTGCTTATTGACTGATATTGGTGGGTTGTAATGACAGAAGTTTAAGTGGCCTTTTTGGTTGAAATGTTCTGAACTGGGCAGTTTTGGCATTATTGGTTCATATGTTTTGTTTCTTTGCTTACTGGCTATAAATTTAAAACAATAACAAGTGTATTATACAAGGGATATAATTTAATTATTATATATTATAATTTAATACAATCAGGAAGGTGAATCAAAGAAATTCTGCATGGTCCTAAAAATGTGTGCAAGGGGTCTATGATTTGAAAACAACTCAAAGGTAAACTTAATCTGCCACTGGCCAGATGCATTTTCCTTGAATGTGGGTTTCAATGCAGTTTCAATGAATGTGAGTGTGACAACTGGGGAGAGACAAGCTAAGGCTGCCAGCCTAGTCAAATAGAATTTGATATCTAATTCTGTCAACTGTATAAATAAATGTAAAATACAGGCTTGTATTTTTAAATGTAAGAAAACACTGTGAAATGTGGAACTGCAAAATATGTGACAACATTGCACTCTACTGGCCCACTGAAGCATGTTGTATCCTTTCGTGTTCGAATTTGGCCCGAGGGTGGCTGGATGAAGATTTCATGCCCATTGATTTAAGGCTAAAGTTTATGACTAGAATTTACATGTGGAAGGTGTTTTATTGCTTTAGTTTCTGTTAGTATATACATGTGAAATGTCTTCTATTGTTGTACGTTTCTGTGCAGGTGTTATATTTCTAAATAATGCAGTTTGTAGCCTGAGAACTCAGACCAGGTGTTAAGATGATGCAATAGGGGCGGCTCGTGGCATCGGTCTGCTGGACTGCAGCCCCCTCAGCCACAAATTACTGTTGTGTACACTGTGTTTTAAAAATAAAAAAAAAAAAATAACCTTTTTTTTTTTAAAATTCGCGTCCGTGACTCGCGCATGTGCAGTTTAACCGCCTCGGGCTGCGGCGGTTTCAACAGTTTTTTTTTTTTTTTTATTTTGATTGCAGCTCGGGGGGAGCTATGAAGATAGCATTGTGATGCCCAGAAGTCTATGCAGTTCCAAACCGCATAGACTTGGAAGGGGCTCGGACTGCGACGTCCACAGGCACATCTTGACATGCTTGCTGGGATTCATGCTGATTGGTTCTCGCTCTCTTCCCGGGCTTTGTGCTGGGAAAGAGCGAGAATCTGTCAGTTGGAGTGATCAGTGGACTGTGGTGGAGAATTTATTTAGTGCGGCTTTTTTTTTTTTTTTATCGGGTCTAGTGTGGTGTGGAGGTTCCATTTATTTAGCCGATCGCCGGGCCAGTAAGTAAGTGTGTGAACGTATATTGTCAGTTCCCATGGAAGAACTATTTTTGGCCTTGGTTAACTCTTTCTGTAAATGATGTGAGATAAATCCTTTGGGCAAACTGCTTAACAAATTTCACTAGTCATCCAACAAAAACAAATGCTTTATTTGATCAGATGCTTTTTATATGCTTTTTTTCCCTCAAACATTTGATTTCTTCAGGCATTTTATTATTTTTTTAGTTTAATTGCAGTCTGCACAAGTCCAAAACCATATTCAAATGTTCCACATATTAGCCATTTTCTTAACTTTAATTACAGATGTAATGTTGTGATTCCCAACATGTATTATGATTTATTGCATTTTCTATGTATATTGCTTCATGCTGTCTCAGTATTATAATATCCAGCATTGATATTATACTGATAGTAAAATATCCGATATACAACATTGTTCTAGTCTACATAGCAGCAATTTGATGCTGTAGGCTCAACATTGTGTTTTCTTAGTTTTGTAACTCTGGATTTTAGTTTGAACATTGGCAGCAATACAGATATAGCACTATATAAATTCTACAGCCAAGTTATTTATGACTGACACTTTACCACAATAAATGCATCACAGACTAATTACTTATCAGGTTTCATTATGATGAGCAATTTATGCAACACATGCTGGGCACAAAGTATGCAAGAAAATATACCTCTGATGTAAATAGCAAGAGTGTATGGCAGGAACTGAGATATCATCCCTCTGTTGCACACACACACACACACACACACACACACACATATATATATATATATATATATATATATATATATATATATATATATATATATATACCATATGTGGGTTCGATTTGTTTGGTGGCTGACATGTAAGTGGGATGTGTAGTGGGTACTTGTGTGTGAAAATGCCCCAGGTGCAATATACTGGTGGTTAGACTCATGGTGGTGTGGTAGGAAATACCTCAGGCCTGAACCCTGTACCTTGTATGCAGGTGTTAAAGACCTGAATTCCCTACCCACCACCATTTGTAAAAAAGTTGCAGATTTTTGCCTCATATTTGATCTGACCTTTTCCTCATAATATCTGTGGTTTGTAAATATTGCAATGCTTGATATTTGATGGTGCAATGCTTGATATTTGATGGTGCAGTGGTAGCATTGTTGCTTCACAGTTGCACGTTCTCGGGTTTGATTCTTGGTTGGGGTACCTTCTTTATGGGGGTCTGTATCTTCTCCCTGTGTTTGTGTGAGTTTGCTTTTGTGTCCTCCAATGTTACAAAGACATGTCTGCATTATTTCTTCCTGGGCTTCTGCTGAAAATGTTTTTTTTTTGCTCCATGTCAGACTGTCCTGATTAACAAATGTTAAATAAAATTGACAGGCATTTGAATTTCAGACTTCAGGTTTCTGAATGTTTAATTCCTTACATATTGTATGGTGCAGTGGCAGTATTGTTGCCTCACAGCTATAGGTTTTCTGGTTTGATTCTTGGCTGGGGTGCCTTCTGTGTGGAGTCTGCATCTCCTCCCTGTGTTTGTGTGGATTTGCTCTGGTGCCCTGTCATTTTACAAATATGTGTCTGCAGTATTTCTCCCTGGGTCTCTGCTGAAAATTGTTTTTGTTCTGTCAGCAGTAAAATTGACAGGCATTTGAATTTCAGACTTCATGTTCTTCAGAAAATACATAGTAATACAACCGTAACACAACCTTTTATTCTAGCAATTTTCTAAGTTTATAAGATGAATATTTGAAATTTGTCCCTATTTTTGGGACTGTATTCCCCCATTATTGGCTTTGTCCAGGTACTTTGTGCTAAGGTTGACAGCTATGGCAAGAACTGAATTCACTGAATATGTTTGAGGGCTGTATTCCCTCATTACTGGGTTTGTCCAGGTGTTTTGTACTAAGAGGTTGACAGCTATGGTGAGAACTGAATTCACTAAATGATAGCCATTTAAGTTTCAGTCTTCCTCTCTTTTACAAAGCAGCTGATTTGGCATAGTGGTATGTTGCTCTGACTGTTTTGCACAGGGACCTTGGCAGTAAAATGTATGGTGGTAACGCAGCATTTCTCTTTCACAAAGCAGCTGATTTGGCGTAGTGGTATGTTGCTCTGACTCTTTTGCACAGGGACCTTGGCAGTAAAATGTATGGTGGTAACACAGCATTTTATTCTAGCAACTTTCCAAGATTATACAAGCAATGTTAATGTGTCCCTGGTTTTTGGGCTTTTGACCCCCCCCCAATACATTTTGGCTTTTTCCAGTTTTCCTGTGCTGCGAAGTTGAGATGCAGTCGAGTATTGAGTAGATTTTACAAGGAGCTGAGAGCTGCAGGGGAACAGAAGTTTAGTGTTGCTTAACGGAAGTTGGTTTGCCTTGTTAATAGCACAACAGGTTGTGTACTTGCTTTTGATGCAGAAGGCTGTGGGTTCTACTCCCACAAGGGGTGGATACTGCCGTACTGAGAATGTTCTCCTTGGTGAAGATACTAACTATGAGTCTGTTATCAGTTTGACACCCATTTCCTCTTGCAATATTACTAGCTTATTATTTTTTTAATGTAATATAGGCAATTTATTCCTGAGGGGCAACAGACACTTTATTTTTCGATGAAACCATGAAATATAAAGGTGTTTGCTAGCAGCAACCTCTTCATTAGTTACAGATTTCTTTAATGTGGAATTATTTAGATGACTTTTATTTCTTCAGAGATTGTGCATATTTACTGATAATGGACTGTAGAATTGTGCATATTTACTGATAATGGACTGTAGATTTGTGCATATTTACTGATAATGGTGGACTGTGGAATTGTGCATATTTACTGATAATGGTGGACTGTAGAATTGTGCATATATTTACTAATAATGGTGGACTGTGGAAGTCTGAGTAGACTTTTATGATAAATGTTCTGAACTGGGCAGTTTTGCCATTATGGGTGCATGCGTTTTGTTTCATTGCTTACTGTAAACATGTTAAAAACAAATTTAAAACGCCCTCTAACAACTGTACTGTATTGTACAAGGAATATAATTTAGTACAATGAGGAAGGTGTATCAAAGAAAACATGTATGTTTCATATGCAAGGGGCCTATGATTTGAAAACAGCCCAAAATTAATCTTTATCTGCTACTGGCAAAATGTATTTTCTTTGAATGTGGGTTTCAATGCTGTTTCAATGAATGTGAGTTTCAAGGGCAGAGAAGTTTTAATACTAAGTTTTCATTGTGAAACTGCATTGCTTTGTTTAGCAGATGACTTAGTGTTTGTGCTGTAAAATACAAAATAAAACTTTCAAATGAAGTCCAACTCATCATAGAAGTAAAGCAGTGTGCACATTAGTGTTTATGATAAATGGAGTGAAATAGCCAAGTAATGGTTCATTGGAATGGCTGCAGAGGCTCCATTCAACCATGATTTGGCAGGGGGGAAGGGCAGCAAACTCAGACAGGCCCAGGAGAACTATACCTCCCAACTGTCCAGATTTTAAAGAATGAATAGATTTTTGCTTCTTATTTTTGGTTTGTTCTTCATAAAATTTGTAGTTTTCTGGCAAATCATTTAGGAATTAAGTCACTAAATAATGATACACTGAGTTTCAGACCTCATAACCTTCAGAAAAATGCATGCTAAAGTAAGAAGTGTTATTCTATCAACTGTCTCAATTTACACAAGAGCAACTTTTAGTACTGTTTATATGTTCCCCCAATATATTTGGCCTTGCTCAGATTTACTGCATTAACAGGTTGAGAGGTACATGAAAATAAAGTGCTTTATAGAATTAGGCATAGCCAACCTCTCAACTGTCCCTGATTTTGGCTCAAAATGTTACTCTTCCCCCTAATAATCCCTCTGCAAAATAGCAATTTTGGAAGAAAACATGGAGGGTTTACAATTAAGAAATAACTGCAATAATCAAAGTTATAGATTACTTGAAATGCATGTAGATTATTTTATTTTGTCAGCTGCTCAAGTTAGCAGTACTAATATTAAAGTGTCCCTTCTTTGACAGGTTCCCAGCTGTATTGTGTGGCTATTTTATATTTTTGCATCACATTTTTGGTCCATTTCTCATAAAATTGTGTTTTTTGGAAAATTAGTGACAAATCATTAAAGACTGAACTTAGAGAATAATGACAGACATTTGAGTTTCAGATTTTATACCCTTCAGATAATTCATACTAATGCAAGACCTATTCTATTATCTTTCTATGTTTATTAGAGCAATATTTAAAAATTGTCCTTATTTTTCGGCCTTTGGCCCACTTCTGTGTATGGCTTTGTCCAGATTTCTTGCTCTGAGGTTAAGAGGTATGACAAATGTGTCAGGGCCATCACAGTCAGCCAGAGACATTTCAAATTGTGACATACTTGTTGCACCCCACTCCCCCATGTAGTGACTCCGGATGTGTCCAAGCAAGGCAAGGAGTAGTTATGCAGTGTAAATGTGCAGTGTGTCCCCCCATCCAAGGTAGACACAAGTACTACAGTGGCTTTTCATCTGTCATTGATTTTTCAGAACGGTCTGGTTTCTGTCATATTTTTGTACTGTTGATTTATGCTTATTACTCAGATTTATGCTTATTATTCAGAAAGTGCCTGTTGCTCTGTGTTTAAGTAGCAATGCTTTAATGACCATAAGGTAAGCTTGTCTGAGATCGTAAGATGCAAGTAAGCTTTAATAAGCATACTGTTAAAGCATTGCCAACATTGAAAGCCTTTCTGTTGTTGCCATGCAGAGAATACTTGACTAGATAATGTATAAGCCTTGGGTATTGAAGGACAGGATTCCATTATTTTAAAAAGCTCATTACACTTGTTGGAAACTTCCAGTCATCTCTACAGACTTTACCCGTAAACTAAACAGAATGCCAATCATGTGTGGTCCATAACCTGTACAGTAATCCTTTAAGCAATGTATCTTGAGCTTGTTTCTTGTTTGCTTTTCATTTTTTACTTTGATCATGTTTTCCCCATGAAACAAGTAAATAGTTGTCAGGCAGCAGGTCTTTTTGGATAAGAAACATTTTTACAAGTGGGGGCATCACAGAGATTTCTACTTTCAGCATGTTACTTGGTACTTTAATAAAGCTAAATATAAATTATAATTAGAACTGCAGTGCAAGGAGAAGTGGTTTGAGTTGAGTGCTTCTTGTTTTTCTTATACTTGATTTTGACTGGCATTCCAGTAATGTATTTAAAAAGTAATTTATTTTTTCATGCCTCACAACCTTTTGTTTCCATCTAGATATTAAGTAAGCTGTCATGCAGCCAATGCATTAAAATATTTTTATTCTTCTACACTTATTTTTGTCTTGATTGGACTCTCATAATGATGGTTTGGCACCCAGGGCAGCGTATTTAATTAAAGTTAGTTTTTGTGGTTTTGAGCATAGCTCTTCCCCTTTCTAGCTGGCCACACCCCTTCCCCTTGACCCCACCCATTCAGCTGTCTCCTGCAGCCCCCCTTTGATTTGAAGTCACCAGCCGCCACTGTGATGCAATATAAATACTGGGAAAACCTAAGTGTCAAAAATGATGTAATTTTGGGAGGGCCTTAGAGACATGTTTGTTAGTAATGTTTAAATACTATTTCTCACAAGAGACCAGGAAGCATTTTGATCTGGACATCTAACGTATCAGCACTCTGCTTATGCTCACATGTAAGTTTTTAGCACTGTGATATCACATTACCATTGGATATTAATATTGCACAGTAATAATTGAACACCTTTTTAAGGGCCTTTTAGTAGTACATATTATTAACTGAATGGTGGCAGTAATTACTGCCATATAGTCTGGGTAAAGGGGCACAGCCGGAAAATCTGTATCAGCCTTTCCCAGGAGTGTCTGTGAAGTTGTATAAATACTTATCTCAAAGTGTGTGTGTGTGTGTGTGTGTGTGTGTGTGTGTGTGTGTGTGTGTGTGTGTGTGTGTGTGTGTGTGTGTGTGTGTGTGTGTTGTGTCAGCTGCAGTGGATTTAAAAATCCAGCTGGAGCTAAAGAGACTTGAGTTGGAGGCCAGGCATATGGAACTGGAAGCAGCCGAGAGAATGAGGAGCCTAGAAGTTGAAGAACAGGAATGGCAGAGAAAGCATGAGAGGAAAATGCTGACTCTTCGCCAGAGTCATGGAGGTAATGAGGAAGGTAGTAACTGGACCCCAGAAGCACAAAAGGTCAGTAAATTTCTTCCACAGTTTAAAGAGGGGGATAATTTTGATAGCTTCATTCATATGTTTGAGCAGGTATGTAAACAGTATGAAGCTGAACAAAGGTTCTGGGTACAGTTCCTGACCCCCTTACTCCATGGTAAAGCTGTAACTTCTTTAGCAAAAATGCATGACACTGACTGTTTTGATTATACTGCTGTAAAAAGACATTTGTTAAAATGTTTTAAGCTAACACCTGAAATGTATAGGAAAAAATTTCGTGAGCATAGACGCAAGGCAGATGAAAATGTATGTGAATATGTTGTTGAACTAAGCACTTATTTCATAGCTGGGTGTCAGGTCACCACTTTTGAAGGGCTGGCAGACCTTTTGGTAAGGGAACATGCCCTTAGCACTTTGCCTGAGGACATGAGGATCTGATTAGCTGATAGACAGTGTGCTACTTCAGAGGAGTTGGGGAAGAAGGGAGACCTATACCTAGCAAGCAGGGCAGCATTGCATAGGAAAGGGACCCTCAGTACTGCTCATGGGACTAAAGGAACCCATGGTGGACAGCACAGGCTACCCCAACAGAATCCGCCAGTAGCATGGGAAACCACTAGTCCAGGTACATGTCCAGGAGCAAGGATTAAATGTTTTGAATGCAACCAGTGGGGCCATGTGACATACAGATGTCCATGGAGGCAAGTTGGGGAACCAAAGGCGAGAGAGCCAGTAAGTGAGAAAGACAAAATGCCAACAGTGTGTTGTCTTGAGATAATAGGGGTATGGAACTACCATCCTGCAGATGTTCTGAGAGGGAAGGATTTGGATGAGGCAGTACTATGTACTTATGCAGTTACATGCAGTGAGGCTAGGAGACAAGCATGTGGGTCTGTGGGGGAGACCCAGACAGACTGCATACTTGCAGCCAGGACTGCTGACGTGGTTACTTCAAGGAGTGAGCTACGCTGTAGCAGTGAGACTGAATGTGAGCCACAGCTGCTTGTGGGTACTGATGTTCCCTTGGACAGGGTAACTGCAAAGGTAGAGGTGTGTAGTAGTACCCAGGCTGACAGTGAGGCACCGCTGTCAGAGGATGCCAGACTTCCAGTGGAAGGGGAGCTGGGAAGGGTTACAAGTAGAGATTTGAGACAGGCTCAACTCTCAGACTCTACATTGCAAGGCCTGAGGCAGGTAGCTAGGGAGGCACCTGATTCTCAAGGGAAGGGGGAATCTGTATACTGGAACAAAGGGTTACCGTACAGAGAGTGGACCCCTGAGGGAGGGTTAGAAGGTGAGAGAGTACAGCAGTTGGTAGTGCCTAGAGCTTACCATTTGGCACTTCTAGCCATAGCCCGTGATATTCCCTTTGCAGGTCATATGTGCATAAAACGTACACAGAGGCATATTATGCAAAACTTCTATTGTCCTGGTATTTCCAGAGATGTAACAATTTACTGCAGGATCTGTAAGCAGTGCCAAAAGGTAGGCAAGGCAGGAGACAAGGTGAGATTTCCTTTGATGCCTTTGCCCGTGATTGAGGAGCCATTTCAGAGGATAGCTAAGGATATAGTGGGTCATCTGAGTACCCCAAGTTCCACAGGGAAAAAAGTATATCCTAGTGATTGTAGATTATGCTACACGATACCCTGAGGCAGTGGCTTTGTCCTCCATTGAGGTAGAGAAGGTGGCAAATGCTTTGCTAGACATTTTCAGCAGGGTAGGTTTCCCAAAGGAAATACTGTCTGACAGAGGTGCCAATTTTATGTCAGACCTGCTGGATTGTCTGTGGAAGTCCTGTGGGGTGAAGCACATGAAGACCACCCCCTACCATCCCCAGACTAATGGTCTTGTTGAGAGGTTAAAATCTACAATCAAGTCCATGCTACGGGCATTTGCAGATCAGTTTAAAAGGGAGTGGGACAAATGTTTTCCCCATCTGTTGTTTGCTTACAGAGAGGTTCCCCAGGAATCTATATGTTTTTCACCCTTTGAGTTGCTGTATGGGCATAGGGTGAGGGGTCCTCTAGATTTAATTCGAGACAAGTGGGAAGGTGAGTGTGAGTCTCACAAGGAGTCTGTTGTGGCATATGTCCTGAACCTCAGGACAAGGCTCAGGGAACCCATGGGCCTGGCCCAGGAGAACCTGGCAGAAGCCCAACAACAGAAAAAGGTGTGGTATGACAGGAATGCTTGAGCTAGAAAGTATGCTGTAGGGCAGCAGGTGATGGTTCTCATTCCTGTCAGACACAACAAGTTGCAGACAGCTTGGGAGGGACCCTACAAGGTGGTAAGAAAGGTATGTGAGGTTAATTACATGGTGGAAGTGCTAGGCAGATGGCAGGGGCACAAAATGTACCATGTTAACATGACGAAACCTTACCATGATAGGGAGGCCCTTGTGCTGAGCATTTGCAGTGGATTGCAGGAGGATTCTGAGAGAGATCTTGGGAGTGATCTCCTCAGTGAGGCTCAGGCTGACACCTTGGTGGAAAGGGTAGCAATGTCCCAGCAGTGATCTCCTACCCAGGTTTGAGAAATCCGAGCAGTGTTGCAGGAATTTGGGGATGTGTTCACTGAGAAACCAGGGAGACCCGCCTGGTGCAGTACCAGGTGAATACAGGACCCCAAAGGCCTATTAGGCAGACCCTTATAGGGTGCCTGAGAGAGTCAAATAGACTCTGAGGGAGGAGGTACAGGAGATGTTGGAACTAGGGTGATTCAAGAGTCCAACAGTCCCTGGGCTTCACCAGGGGTGTTCATGCCAAAGAAGGATGGCAGCAACATGTTCTGTGTGGATTATAGAAAATTAAATAGTCACACAGAGTCAGATGCTTACCCCATGCCTAGGACAGATGTGGCCCTAGAGCAGCTGGGTGGGGCTAAGTATCTTACAACTATTGATCCTACCAAGGGTTACTGGCAGGTGCCCTTGACTCCCAGTGCTATAGAGAAGTCAGCCTTTGTGACTCCTTTTGGCTTGTATAAGTTCACAAAGATGCCCTTTGGAATGAAGAATGCCCCAGCATCTTTCCAGACGCTGGTGGATCATTTCTTAGTAGGAGCAGGAGGGTTTGCCCTTGCTTACATGGATGATATTGCTATCTACAGCCATTCCTGGCAAGAGCATTTTCAGCATGTCAGGGAGGTGCTGGGCAGACTAGAGAGGGCAGGGTTGACCATTAAGCCGAGCAAATGTCAGGTGGGTATGACAGAGGTCTCCTACCTAGGACATAGAGTGGAAAGTGGTAAGATAAATCCAGAACCTGCCAAAGTGGAAGCTATTCAGGCATGGCCTGCACCTGTTACCAAAAAGCAGGTGAGGGCATTCTTGAGGACAGCAGGGTACTACAGAAAGTTTGTTCCCAATTATAGTACCATAGCTGCTCCCCTCACAGACCTGACAAGGAAGAACAGGCCAGATAAGGTAGTGTGGACCCCAGCATGTGAGCAGGCATTTCAGAAGCTTAAGGAAGCTTTGGGGAGGGCTCCCTGTGTTAGCCAATCCAGACTATAGCAAATAATTTGTTGTGCAGGTGGATGCTTCAAACTATGTGGTGAGGGCTGTACTTAGCCAGATTTCTTCAGAGGGAGAAGAGCACCCAGTGGTTTATCTCAGTCATAGGCTCCAACCCAGGGAGGAATGCTATACAGCAATAGAAAAGGAATGTCTAGCCATAGTGTGGGCACTACAAAAACTTCAGCCTTATCTGTATGGAAGAAAATTCACCGTGATGACAGATCACAACCCTCTAACATTGTTAAACAGAGTCAGTCAGCAAAATGCCAAGTTGTTAAGTTGGAGTCTGGGGTTGCAAGCATATGATATGTCAGTGCAGCACCACAGTGGGAGTAGCAATGCCAATGCAGATGGGCTCTCAAGACAGGGCATGGGGTGAGGTACACCCAGATAGACCTGACACTCTCAAGCAACATTTCTCAAGGGGCACTTGAAAAACTTGCTTGAGTTCCCCGGGGGGGGGGGGTAATGTGATGATTGGGGAGAGACAGGAGAAGGCTGTCAGCCTAGTCAAATAGAATTTGATATCTAATTCTATCAACTGTATAAATAAATGTAAAATACAGGCTTGTGTTTTAAAATGTAAGAAAACACTGTGAAATGTGGAACTGCAAAATATGTGACAACATTGCACTCTACTGGCCCATTGAAGCATGCTGTATCCTTTCAAGTTAGAATTTGGCCCGAGGCAGCTGGATGAAGATTTCATGCCCATTGTTTTAAGGCTAAAATTTATGACTAAAATTTAGATGTGGATGGTGCTTTATTGCTTTAGATTCTGTTAGTATATACAACTGAAATGTCTTCTATTGTTGTAAGTTTCTGCACAGGTGTTAGATTGCTAAATAATGCAGTTTGTGGCCTGAGAACTCAGACCAGGTGTTAAGATGATGCAATATGAATACTTGGAAATCCTAAGTGTCAAAAATGATGTAATTTTAGGAGGGCCTTAAAGACATGTTTGTTAGTAATGTTTAAAT
This sequence comes from Protopterus annectens, assembly GCF_019279795.1. NCBI lineage: Eukaryota > Metazoa > Chordata > Ceratodontiformes > Protopteridae > Protopterus > Protopterus annectens. The sequence continues at coordinate 1,301,038,979 of NC_056744.1, read as the reverse complement.
ACTATTTCTCACAAGAGACCAGGAAGTATTTTGATCTAGACATCTAACTTATCAGCACTCTGCTTATGCTCACATGTAAGTTTTTAGCACTGTGATATCTTGTAGGAATAGTTAAAGCTAGTAAAGATTAATTAGGTATTTTTCTTTGAAACCAGACCTGTCATACTGTATTATTTTAAGTTTCTGTGTGATATGTGAACTCTTAGATATCTCTGTGGTGTAGTAAATTTATCTTGTGTTTTAATTATTTATTATTAAATATTTTTAAAACCTTCTACCTGTGGCTGCTTTGTGTAGAGATAAGCTCTAGAGTACATTGCATATTTATATAGAGTTTACTGTAATAGGCCACTCTGATAAGCCTCAGACTGTATAGTCACATTACCACTGGATATTAATATTGCACAGTAATAATTGGACACCCTTTTAAGGTCCTTTTAGTAGTTGATATTATTAACTGGGTAGTGGCAGTAATTACTACTGTATAGTCTGGGTAAAGGGGCACAGCTGGAGAATCTGTGTCAGCCTTTCCCAGGAGTGTCTGCGAAGTTGTATAAATACGTATCTCAAAGTGTGTGTGAATTGTGTCAGTTACTTGGGCAGGGACACGAAGCACTGGTTAGACAGAGAGGGTACTGGAGGTTTTAGCTTGCCCAGTTAGGCTGGGACCTGGACCCTATAGTTGTGCCAGTGGGGAGTCATATTGGGGACTTGGTGAGCAAGGGAGCAACCAGCCCCAGATTGACTGTGATCTCTATGTGCACTTAAGGGAAATTGTACTTTACTGTGTGTATTAGTCATCCTTTCCTCTCCTAGGAGATGACCTCCCTGGTGTTAGTGGTGAGGTTTGAGGCTCCTTGATTGCTGGGCTATGGCACGGTCATCACAGTGAGTTTCAAAGTCACAGAAGTTTTAATGCAAATCTGTTTTCATTGTGAGACTGTATTAATTTGTTTAGCAAATGTCTATCAGTGTTTGTGCTGGAAAATTTGAAATAAAAGTTTTAAATTAAATCCAAATATCTGTAATCATTGTAGAATTAAAGCAGAAAGCAATATGCACAGTGAGAGTTTTGAACAGTGTTTATGGCAACTGGGGAGAAATAGCCAAATAATGGGACACTGGAATGGCTTCATGGGAGGGTGGGGCTGAGGCGGGTTGACCCAAATACAACATATGCGTACCACCACCTGTTTGTTTATAAAAAAGCACTTATAGAAGCAGTAAAAGGACAGGAGCTGTATAGTGAGTATAGTAAACTCTTAAAACTAGAATTTGTTACAAGGAAAGAAGTAAGAAATATTATTACAGCCTGAATCTGTTGTAAAGCAGGGAGTAGAAATGAATAGTAGAACTGAGCTGAAAATGAGGTAATGACTCAATGAGAGAGTGTATTTCAAGAGAATGACGTTAGAAAGTATTGAGAATGCATAACCTGTGTAGAAGTCTAAACTTTCTGTCAATCTAAAACAGAAAGCCCAAGAAACAGAGAAATCTAATCAACAGGTAAATTTTGAGATGGAGAAATGTAACAAGTAAAACTTCACTGATGTAGTGAAATAGGACAAAATCTTACCTGGTCAGAGTTCTAAATCCATTTATATCAATATAAGACAGAATAACCCACTAACACAGAAAGCATGGAGCATGTATCTGTAAGAAAGGAAGAATGTAAAACTGAAAATAAAATTATTTGCAGGGGAAGACAGCCTGGAGAAGGAATATTACATTTGAGAGGGTGGTATTCAGTCTCACTGCAACTGAGGAAGAAGAACCTAAAGACGAAAAAGAAATACATAGGGTGAAGATCACTCACACTGTGACAGTGTGAGAACATATTAACAAGGAAAGAAAATGGCAGGGTTGCTTATACTGATACAATGTAGCCTTGACCAGAGCCTTAGTTATATTCCTGTTTTGCCAAAATATGTGAACATCAAAGATGAGAAAGAGGATTCCCTGTACCAAGTTCATAAAAGAAAGGAACTAGAAAATGAATAAGCTGGAGATAGCAATTGATGCTAAAGAATATGGTAAGAGTTGCCTTTCAAAAGAGAAGAAGTAGCTTCTTAGATAAAAATTTCTATACCGATAGGAAAAGAGGCAGTGCCTTCTACCTCATGTCATATTGATGTTCGTGAAACTCAAGCTGGATGACCTCCAGGTATGCTGTAAAAACATTAAAAAGGGACAATGAGATTGTATGGTCTTCTTACACTTGGGCTACAAACCAGCCATTTTACATTAAGAAGGTTTTTTTCTACAGTCTTGTGATAGAAGTGTGCTGATCCAAACCTATGTGAGTTGGGGGTTGCTAGTAAAGGCTTACTGTGTGCTTTCCTGATTGGTAGTTCATAGGTTCATAGGTTCATAGGTTCATACAAGGCTGTCTGCCCTAGGGCATTTATAAGCCTAGCCAGAATGTGTTTGGCTTTCGCCACCCATTTTAAATTTATTTTGCTATGCCCTTTTTCGAGGTTAGTATACTGTGCCTCTGTCTAACAGTGACACAGAAGTGATACCCGGGATAAACCTACGATCTCCCATCCACTCATCAAGATTCCTCTTGAAGAGAGTCAATGAGGGACTCTGCCTAACCTGGACTGGGAGTTTATTCCAGAGTGAAGGGAGCCTCTGGGTTATGAATCTGTCCCTCCAGCATATCCTATTTATTTCAGTGCTGAGGTTCAAGTCTCTTGAGCGAGTAGCTCGATGGGATTTAGATTTTCTGAGGTGCAGCATGTCCATTAATTCCGGGTTGGACATGGCTTTATACGTCAGGCACAGATCGCCTCTGAACAGGCAGTATGCCACTGAGTAGAGCTGGAGTTTCTTTAACCGGGCAGCATATGGCATCTGTTTGAGCCCTTTGATCCTCTTGGTGAGGTACTTTTGGGGTCTTTCCAGTTGCTGCAGGTGTCTGGTAAGGTACATCCCAAAAGGGGCATTGTACTCAATTATGGGCCTGATGAGGGATGAGTAAAGAGGCACGATGCCCTCCCCTGATCTAGATGTGAATCCCTTCATGATTAGGTGGGCTATATAAAATGTTTTTCTAACCACTTTGGCCACGTGGTTGTCAAATGAGAGATTGCTATCAACTTGGGTCCCCAGGTCCCTAATTACTTCTTCTGTACTTAATGGATTACCACCTATGTAGTAATTTGTGGGCACTTTGTTTTTGCCAAAGGGGATGACTATACACTTTTTGGCATTTAGCTTGAGGCCATGGCTCTGGCACCAGTTGTCTGTTTCTATGAGGACCTTTTGGGGGATGCTTGTGTCGGCTGGAGAGTCGATTATGGCGCCCAGTTTGCAGTCATCTGTGAACTTGGTCAACCACAGTCCTTCCATGTTGGCCTGTACCTCCGAGAAATATATACTGAACAAGAGAGGTCCCAGGACTGAGCCTTGTGGGACACCACTTGTAACTGGTTTGGAGTCTGACATGGCTCCAGCAATTCTAACCATGTGGGTTCTGTCCTTGAGCCAGTTTGCAATCCATCTAGTGACATAGGGGTTTATATTTAAGCTGGTGAGCTTATCTATAATGCCTGAGTGGGGTATTGTATCAAAGGCTTTTGCGAGGTCCAGGTAGGCTGTGTGGACCACCTTCCCCTCGTCAATGGCCTTGGTGACTGTTTCAAAGAAATCAACCAGGTTTAAGAGGCAGGATCTGCTCTTAACAAAGCTGAACTGGGTAGGATCCAGTGTTTGTAGGTCCCCAATATCTTTATTTATGAGGTCCATGATGATCCTTTCCATAGCTTTGCAGACCAAGCTAGTCAGGCTTATGGGGCGATAGTTTCCAGGATCCGTTGAGGCACCACCTTTATGGAAAGGGACCACTGTTGCTGTACGCCACTGTTTGCGCACATATCCTGTAGTAAGGCTGAGATTGAACATTAGTTTTATGTTTGGGTTTAGCTCTTCTTGGAGTTCATGTAGGACGCAGCCCGGGACACCATCTGGTCCCATTGATGCTGTGTTTTTGCTTTAACTTTGCTAAGTTAACTTAACCTGTTCCTTTTTCTTGTATATATAAGCTTCACATTTGCACAGGTTTTGGCTTTAACTGCTCAGAGCTGCTCATCATTTGGTCTCTACACCAAAGAGTTTAGCTAAGGCAATCTTCTGCTAAAAAGATGAAAATAGGTATTATTTTGCACTTCTACTCATAATTGTGAGTGCATTTTATCAGTTTCCTGTAATGCTTGCTGAATTTGCTGCACTTTAAATAAAAAAACTGTATTGTTCTACTGGTGCTTTAAGTACTTATTATATTGTATTAGATAGTTTCAGCGCTGTTGTATCTAGATTGCGTGGTCATTTTACTCTTGGGCTCCAAACCAATCATTTTACTTTAAGAAGGTTTTTTTTTCTGTACTTGTATTGCAGAAGTGCACTGATCTAAACATATCTGAGATAGGGATTGCTGGTGGAAGGCTTATTTTGTGCTTTCCTGATTGCTGGTTGACTTAAAACCTGTTTTTTTTTGCCTGTATATAAGCCTCACTTTTGCACAAAACTGTTCTCAGCAGAGCAGCAGTTAGCAGTGCCCTGCTTAGATGCAAATGCCTTGAAGATAAAAATGTCTCTAGAATAGCTGCCACTGAAACCATTCCCAGCATCCTACTGCTTTAGGAGTAGCTATGTTGTGTGCAGGGGATTTCTGTCTATTGGCTAACCAAAGACTACACAAAGTATTGCTCCCATTCATAGTATTTGTGCTACCAGCATGGTCCTGTCTAATTAATCCATTCCTTTCCTTGATAAAACCCACAGGAAGTACCTGATATCAAGGATGGGCAGTTTCCTACCATCTCTGTAGCCAGCCTTATGGGCATGGGCATCTTGAGGCAATGTAGCAATTGCCTCATGTATGCTGACAACCACTTAATCCTGAAACAAACAAATATATGTGAGAAATGTACATAAACTATGAAAATGGAGGCAAGATTCTCGCATACAAACACATGAAATGCCAAACAGGTTGTTAGCACACACACACACATAGCACTTCCCACATTAAATAAGGATTGAAGACATAAACTCACATACATGGAGGTACTCACTAGTAATTTACCAAAAACGTAGAGGCCTCCCAAATGCTGCATTCAGAAACCACATTTACACACAACAAAGCATACAGCAACCACAGCACATAACAATACACACACACCAGTTTCTCAACAAATAAGTCCATAATGCGAAACACCACAACACTTAACATACTGGTCATAGGAGACTCCATAATGAGACACACAGATTTCCCCTCACCAGACTGGATAAGGTGAAGGTTACAGTTAGCTGCCTATCAGGCGTCAGGATCCATCAGATCACACAAGCACTCAAGTCACTCAGCCACAAGTACAAGTATCAGCATAAGAAGAAATCCCTCACTAGTCTAAACAAACATTTGGTCAAGTCCTCAAAAGCAAATTATAAAGCAAAAATAGCCTCCTTAACCAAGGAAAATCACAAAGCATTTTTAACTATGTCCAAAATCTTAAAGGGAATACCTGGCTATGTGCAGAATTGGCAGTGGATGGCACCACTCATACTCAACCAGAGGAGCTAGCCAACCTGCTAGCTGACAGATTTGGATCAAACTTTACCTGCCCCCATCCCCACCAGCTGTACTCCTAAGTATACTTACCACCATTCCTCAGCCTGTTATCCCAAGAAAGCAGGTCATCTCTGCACTCTCTAATGTGCATGGCATCAATGGGCCCTGGCAACATCCCAAGTTGCATTTTAAATAACTTGAAAAACACCCACTTGGATCCGTATTTAACCACAGCCTCCAGACAGGCTATGTTTTGGCAGACTGGAGGATAGCAACATTCATCCCTCTGCATAAATGTAGGACCAGCAACTGATTCAGGGAATTATAGACCCATAAACCTGAGCCTTGTGTGTAAGGCCCTGGAATAAATCATCATGGACCTTATCAAGAAGGGCATAGGTAATCTCCAGATTGTAGACCCAACCCAGTTCAGATTTGTTAAGGTTAAATCTAGTTGGTTTCTTTGAGAAGTTCGCCAAGGCCATAGATGGGGGAAAGACTGTGCATACTGTCTACCTTGACCTGGCCAAGGCATTTGACACAAATATCCACTCAGGTATTCTAGAGAAACTCTCTCAACTAGACATAAACCCCTACGTCACCAGGTGGGTAACCAAATGGCTGACTGACAGGACACATACTGTCAAAGTGGGTGAATTTACCTCTAGCAAGAAGCCACTCACCATGGCGCACCACAAGGTTCTGTACCAGGCTCTCTCCTGTTTGGTATTTATTTCTCAGAAGTCAAAGCAAACATAGACAGCCTTTGGCAATCACTGAATCTCCAAACAATACTGACATATTACAGAGAGGATTAATGCAGACAAATGATTGGTGCCATAGCCATGAATTGAAACTAAGTGCTAAAAATGCATAATTATTCCATTTGGGAAAGCAAATACCCCAGTTAATTACAATATAGACAGCACTCCCTAAGAGTAGACCCTATCATACATGATCTGGATACTCAGGTTGATAGTAATCTGCACTTCGACCACCATGTGTCCACAGTGGTGAACAAGTCATTCTATGTGGCACAACTCATAAGGGCATAGCAACCAGATCAAAGGACATTATAATTCCATTTTAGTTAGCCCTTATCAGACCATTAATTGAGTACAATGCACCCTTTTATATGTACCTCATCAGACATCTGCAACAACTGGAACAACCCCAGAGGTTTCTCACCAGGAGATACAGGGTATAAAAAACAAGTCACATTAAAAAGATCTACCACTGTATTCTGTCTCCTACAGACTACTAAATGGCAGTCTGTGTCTGGCCTACAGGATTAGCCCCTGATCTAGCCCTGATAGAAATGTAACACATTTGTAGATCAAGCTACACAAATGTCACATATTCCAGGGATCTTAACCTAGCCTCTGACATAAATCATGTTGGAGAGAGAGAGAGAGAGAGAGAGAGAAAGACAGATATGTATGTCAGATAATACCCCTTCTCTGGAGCAAGCATTCAATTTGCATGATGCAAAGCTCTTCCCTGACCCTCTTCAAGCTCAATCTACATCAATGGATGCATAATCTTAAAATTGCTCTTAGGGTGGCACCCATGCCCCTCATGGACAGGAGCAGTCAGTATTAGACACCATAGATTAGGTTCATACCTCTGTGAATTTCATTCACCTTGCTACTGAAAATTAAGAAACTTGGATTAAATATGGCTAGGCTTGTAAAGGCTCTTGGGCCATTAGCCTAGTAATCTCCTTGAACCTATGACACCAAGTAGAGCAAGTGAAATATCACTAGAGCTGTAGGGAAGGAAGCCAAGCTAAATGTTCTCACCTCTTGCCTTTACTTTAAAGTTACAAAATGATTTAATGTACAAAGTAATTAAGGAAGGAAAGGATATGTTGTGAGGTATTAGTATCCAAACTTTCCTGCAACCTGATAATGAGTCTAGAATAAATGCCAGGATACAGGCCTGCACCCAGGCTTTAAAAATCTTTTGATTCTAGTACGTATCATAGAGGTACCATTTGAACACTTTCACCATTGTTAGGACATTGTTAAAATCCAGTGATGGGTTTCAATACACCTTTATTATTTTGAATATGCAACCAAATACAATGAAGGTATCCCCAACAAAAAGCTGATGCCAAACCTATATGTTTGGGATTTATCCTTATTTTCCAGTGTAGAGATACCTAAGGAAATACACAGTAACCAGATATGTAAATTTATTTGCAGAATAATGCACCAACTGTGCCAATGCTTTAAGCTCAATCAATTAAAACCGTCAGTGCACCATCCCCAGATGTACAGACTGCAGAATGGAGCAGCAGGGAATTAAGATTATAAACCATTCAAAAAGTTAGAATAGCAAATGGTGCAATGGAAGGGGGGGGGGGGCATTTTGACAACTTGACATTAACACAGATGCTAAAAGACCAAATGCATTGTTTACCATTGAACATAACCCCACCCCTCCAAAAAATAAAGTTATACACATATTACTTTAAAGTACTTCTTGCAGATCATCACTAAAAATATATACACTTTTTGGCTTTAAAAATTAATGCTTCCAAATCATCCCAAAAACAGCCACAACAATTTTAGATTAAATTATATACACACATACGAACGCACACACTTTTTATACCTTTAACAGCTAATACTTGCAGATCTCAGAATAACCACTGCACATATTTAAATACTGTAGAGGGTATCTATTTACCTCTAAAAATTAAAAAGTTAAATTGAAATAAAATGCAATATTCCCATTTTAAAAAGCAAGAACCATAAAATGCTATTTGTACTTGCCACTACAATCACAGTCTTTGCTGGGCTAGTTGTCTTCCCTGCTGGAATGGCTGGCTGGCTTCCCTGTTGAAATGGCTGTCTGTCTGGGTAGCTCCCCTGCTGGAATGGCTAGGTGGTTGGTTGGCTTTCCTACTGGAGTGGCTGTCTGGCTGGCTTCCCTGGTCCTGCTGGAGTGGCTAGCTGGCTGTCTGGATCTGGCTACTGGCTGGCTAGCTGGCTGGCTAGCTGGCTCTGACTGCTAGAGTGACTATCTGGCTGGCATGCTGTGGCTGCTGGAGTGGCTAGCAGGCTGGCTGGCTCTTGCTGGAGTGGCTTGCTTGCTGGCTGGCTGACTCTGGCTGTAAAAAAAAAAAAGACAAATCTGAGTTCTCTATTACTAGTGGCTGTAGAATAGCTAATAAAAAAAATATCTGTAGAGCTGCACCTTTTGTAGGGCTGCTCCTGCCTCAATCCCCCCACTTCATGAGTTGCAGCCAAATACTGCATGATTTGCAATACCCGGACCTAACAGGGAACAGCTCTGCCTGCAGGTCCAGGTTGGTAATGTAACTAAATTGCTGTGGAATAAAAGGAAGTATTTGTGGCTTTTCCATAGTGATTCAGTGTGATTGAAAAGCAGGGTTTTTAAAATCCCACAGCTTTACAGAGCAGGCAACAGGTTGAGGTAGCTCAACCCATGCGTGTCTGCTGATAATGGGATGGGTGGCAACTGTAGCTATTGTAACTTACAACGTTCCCAGTACCACTAGTTTTCTTTAAATAACTCACTCTCACTTCATGTTTCACTACATGAAATATGTAACCACTATATGAAATATGTGACCTATTATCTGTATATATATATATATAGAGAGAGAGAGAGAGAGAGAGAAAGCAGATGTGGCTAATATCAACAACTGAAACAATACTTTAATCATACCCTGACATATGAATGGAGGCCATTCCCATCATGATATTAGAAACCCAAAAGACCTAGAGAAATTAATCTGAATGAGTTGCAAGGTCCACATCAAATCTTTGGATCCTGTACAACAGTGACCCTTACAGACTGTTTTAATACTTAACTTAGCTAAATATGAAAAAAATCTCATGTTTGATGGAATACTGTTCAAGCTCCATTCTGCTTTAACTTGCAAGTATCACTTACAATCATTTACAACAATTTCAAAATAGCAGACAATATCAATATATTAAGAGGTTGAAACTTTTTTAGACACATCAAAGAATTCAAAGCTCTTCCCCATCCACCAAAATGGTCTCATTCTATTCAAACAACAATGTGCATACAAGGAGATGAATAACCTAACTAAGGGATAAAATATGAGGCTAGTGCAATTCCTATTCCATTTAAACAACACTTCACTGCTGCCAAACAAAATGTTACATCCCAAAATGCATTACTTAGAAACAGTAGAATGAACAAGAAAATCTGCTACCTCCCAGCCTTATCTGAAGAATAAGGTGAAGCAACCATTACAGTATACTTGAGTCTTTGTATACACTGATACTGTTCTACTCAAGTAAACACATTTAACTCAGTCTTTTTTTATTTGAAGTATTTAAGGAACTTCCTACTTTTTACTGGGAGTTTATGTTCATTAATTTAGAATATATGATTAAACAAATCAGAATATTGTGTGTTTTTGTCTGTGTGTGTGAGTGTATGTGTGAGTGTATGTGTGTGTGTGTGTGTGTGTGTGTGTGTGTGTGTGTGTGTCTATATATATATATATATATATATATATAGAAACACTTTATAATCCCGAAATACTGAAATGTCGAATTTCAGTATCTTGAGACTATAAAGTCGAAGTTTGAAAATAGCGAAAGTGCATAATCGTGAATTCAAATATTTCAAATTCACAGTTATGGCTTTACACTATGTAATGTCCAGGATTGTATGTGGATGATGTGCGGTGCCATGTGTGGATTTAGGTGTTATGTCACGTAAGTGACTGTAAAAGGAAAAAACTTCAAAGACCAAGCACATTAGGTTCGAGCAAGGCACCCTTTATTACTTGCAGCAAGGAGACAAAGCATGTAGGTACAGGATTTGTCTAGCTCTTTGGTGATCAGTATGTTATTCTTATACAGTTATCTTCATGTCACACAGAAAATGTTACTATTCTATTGCTGACGTAGTTAGACACAGCTTTCTGTATGTTCTACAGAAAATGTTACTAGACTTATTGCTGACTAGGTTAGATTATTTGCTAGCTTGCAAAACATTTTGAAAAAAACAACCTGGCCTTGGGCTTATTTTAGCCCATCTTAACTTTTCAGTTCTTCAATTGTGCAGTTCTAATACATGTGTTACATTTTGTCTAGATTCAAGGTACATTTCTAGCTTTGGTACAAGTAATGCTGACTATGGTTTATACTTTCAAGCATCTATTGTTTTCTTTATCAAAGCTTCTAGCAGCTGCATACTTTCTCATGGCACAAGCAGAAATGAATATCTCTTTGTTAAGTTTCATGACATTAGCAGAAATGAAATGTCTCTTGTTATTTTCATGACATTAGCAGAAATGAAATATCTCTTGTTAAGTTTCTAATAGCTGTGCAGATTCATGCAGTGTGAACAGAATAAATGTATTAACCCTTTTAAACCTCAAATGCACTAAGCATGCATATTACTATTATATATTTTTCTAACATTTCCCCCTTTTAATACTTTTATTCTACTTTCAAGATAAGCATAAACAGTTTTTTTCTTCCCCTAACCTCTTCCTACTCAGGATTTGCAGTTAAGAGAGTCATTCAGTTTAAGCTCATGAAAGCATTTTCAGTTTTGTAGCAATTCTTCAAGTTCAGCACCTTTGTATAAGGTTTCTGAAACTGAATTGTCTATAAAATCTTTAATCAGTCTTTTAATGCAGGGGATGCAGCAGCACACATATACCACCAGTAGGATTATTCCTACACAGATGGCAATCAGAATGTTCATCAGGATACTGCCCCACCCCCCAAAGAATTTCTGGAAAAAGTCCATCAGTGGATTTGGACCTAGTTTGGTCATGGCTGACACCTGCTGAATTACCTCAAGATGGTTGTCTATCTCGTGTTTGTGGTCTGGAATATACGAACAGCACTCGTCCTGGATTAAAGCGCACGTACCTCCTCTCACCACTAGGGTGAAGTCAAGAGCCATGCGATTTTGAAGCACCACTGTTCTCATGGCAGTCATTTCATCAGTCACAAATTCTAGGGCAGAAAAGGTTGCATTGCTCATTATTTCGAGAAGCTTAGACAATTTTCTCAGTTCCCAGATTGATTTTGTTGCTCCATATGCTGGCAGTACACCTGCCCATGATATAACAGTATCACTCAAGTCCATGTGTGACAGTCCATTTTTCCCTAAGCCCACAGCATGATGGTTTTTCCAGCATGCATTGATTTGCCTCACTGGATTGACAGGCTTCTTAATTTCTCGAACATTTCGAATTTTCCCTTGAGGTAAAACTGCTGTGTGTCGTATGGCTGGAACCAGGTACCCCAAAAAACAACTGCTGGACCAATTCTCAGGTAACCATTTATATGCTTTTCTACCACATACAAAGTAACAATCTTCTACTTTAGTAGTAACTTTACTATGCCCTGGCTCTGCATGAAACATTTTTTTGTTGCTTATAGACAGTTGTCTATAGTGGTCAGCATTATGTTTTACTTCACCAATTTTCCTATGCATCAGTTCAACAAATGAATCATAGCTTGTGTTGCAATAGGATCCAATGTTATCAGGTTTAGTGTAGCATCTATAGGGAACAGTCACATTGCAATTGCTCCAACCCACCTGAACTGTATCATTCTTGTAAAATCACACAGTTCCCTTCTGTCGAACAGACAAGTCCAATGCTACTTTATCTTGTGATGTGACATCTGATGTATCATAAATTAAGTTTTCCCAGGTCTTGTTGGCTCATAGGGGAACTAAAGTTAACAGTAACCCCCCATATGCTGTTGGCAAAGCTGTGCAAATCCAGCAATTCGAAACATTGAAGGTCTCAGCATACAGATTGCCTGGTAAGTGTTAAAGTTCAGCTGCCATTCTGCATGCCACTCTGCATGCTTATTCAGTTCAATTTGTGTGGCTGAGAAAAGGAATGGCCACAACAAAAAGATTATTGTCACTAGTACAGTCAACAGGATGATTATGCAATACTTTTGAGGAAACGGTTGTTCTGCATTTCTGTTTTCTCCGACTCTTCCAAGTAGGTGTATTTGGATCTTACTGGATTCCGTCATCTTTATTTTGGACATGTGCTCTTACTGTCTGCCCTTATAGGACCTTCAGCACCGATGGTTTCTTCACTGGGGTTGAGACGGATCAGTCCTATTGATCTGACCCCCCTTTGTAGCCAGACTTTGTGCTGCGGGCCCCGATGGAGAGGTAAGATGTTTGTCCAACTCAAAGTTCTTAACCAGCTTGCAGTGCATCAGGTGTATCCACGAAGCTCGTTATGCTATCTTGACTGCAGTGGGTGTCAAAAGAAGCACCTGGTAGGGACCTTCCTACCTTGGCTATGCCCAATTCTTCCACTTGATGTTTTTGATCCACACCCAGTCTCCTGGCGTCACTGCCACTTCTGATGTCTCGGTTTGTTTTCTATCTGAAACAAAATTTGACTGCAACAGATGTTTAGAACTCAACAACTTTTTCATATATTCAGCTAGTGTGAAATCAGCTTCCTGGTCTGATGACATGAGAAGTTTCCACTGGGGTGTATAATAAGCCCTTCCAAATAATTTTTCAAAAGGAGTCAATCCTTTTGCTGTAGGAACAGTTCTCATGCTCAGCAGAGCCAGGGGTAAACAGTATAACCAATTTTTTCCTGTCTCAGCTATTAATTTTCTCAATTTGTTTTTTAGTATACCATTATGCCTTTCAACTAGCCCTGCAGATTGCGGATGGTATGCACAATGATTTTTTAAAGAAATACCAAAATGCTTACTCAACTGCTGTATGGTTTGATTTACAAAGTGTGTACCATTGTCACTGTCGATTCTTTCCGGAATACCAAACCTAGGAATGATTTCCTTGACAAGTACATTTGCCACCGTAGCTGCATCTGGATTTTTGGTTGGAAAGGCTTCCACCCATCTGGAAAACATGTCTACAATGACAAGACAATACTTCTTATTTTCACATTTGTTCAATTCTATGAAATCCATACATATAGTGTGAAACGGATATGGTGGTGTAGGGAAACTCCCTTGCTTGGGCTTTATTGCCCCCTGTGCATGATGTTTGTTACCAATCTGACACATCAAACAAAATTTTTTTAGAGTAGTTTGCAAATCCGTACGTTTTGAACACCTGGTTCACTAGCTGTACCATCCCCCTTTTTGAGACATGGCACTGCCTATGGCTCAACAAAGCTGCATAGTGAAACAAATTAGAGGGTAGTATCGGTTTTCCCTCTCTAGAGATGTACAGCCCCTTTTCGAGGATTGCTCCTCATTTTATCCATCTTTGTTTTTCAGCTTGCATAGTGAGTGTCTGCATTGTTTTTAACATATCTAAATCTAAGGTTTTAGAGGGTTGTAATTCCTCATTTAAAAGAAATACTTCTGTGGCTGCTTGTTTTGCAGGTGTATCAGCTCTTGCATTACCTTTTGAAATCCTATCTTGTTGCTTGGTGTGAGCTGTGCATTTACAAATGGCTATTTTCTGAGGTAACTGAATAGATTCTAAAAGATCTAAAATAAACTGTGCATGATTTATAGGTTTGCCAGTAGATGTTATCATTCCCCGGTGTTTCCACTGTTGTGCAAAAACATGTGCAGTAGAAAAAGCATACTGGCTATCAGTAAAAATGTTTACACATTTACCCATTGCTAAGGTACATGCCCATGTCAGGGCAATCAATTCTGCTGCCTGTGCAGATAAGTTGTGTGGTAAAGGTTTTGCTTCTATAATCCCAGTATCAGAAACTACTGCATATCCTACTAGGTTCTGTCCTGCAGGACCCCTTCTGCATGAGCCATCCAACGTAGTATGTCACCTCGGCATCATCCAAGGGGACATCCGTGAGATCTTTTCTAGGTAGTGTCTTTTGCTCAATTACCTGCAGGCAGTGTGGTGTGCCGTCTGCAGGGGTTGGGAGCAGAGTAGAAGGGTTTAAAGTCATGCATCATTCAATTGTCATATGAGGTTGACTCAACAATATAGTCATACAGGAAAGATGCTTAGCAGGGGAAAGATATGCCACCTTTTCTTGTAGTAAAATAATCGCAACTGCATGAGGTACTCTCAAAGTGAGAGGGTGGAACAAGACTACTGAGGCTGAAGCCTGTACTGCCATTGCAGCTGCAACTACTGCTTGTACACAGAGGGGTAAGGACCATGCCACTGGCTCTAGTTGTGATGAATAGTAAGCAATGGGGCATTGCTTATCCCCATGCTGCTGTGTTAATACTGATGTCATGTAACCCTGCTTACAATCTACAGTTTGGAAAAAACGTTTATGATAGTTTGGCAATCCCAGAAGTAATGAGGATGCTATTAACTGCTTTAGTTTACAGAAGGCAGATTCTGCCTCTGGTGTCCATTGTAACAAATCCTGTGCTGCCATAGGCTTCTTATATATTAGGTCAGTCAGAGGTGCAGATTCCAAGGCATAGTTGGGAATCCAGCTCTGGCAAAAATTAGTTGTACCCAGGAAGGACATCATTTCCATCTTGGTAGTGGGTTTTGGTGCTTGCAAAATTGCTATTTTTCTGTCCTCATCTAATGTTCTACCTTCCTTGGATATTACATATCCTAGATATTTGACCTGTTTTTTCCAAAGCTGCAGTTTATTTTTATTTACCTTATGTCCCTCAGCAGCTAAAAATCGTAGAAGTGCTATGGTATCTTCTCTACAATCCTGCTGGGTGGGGGCCACCAGCAAGATGTCATCAACAGAAAATAAAATCTGACTGCCTCTTGGTGGGGTGAATCCCGCCAAGTTGCTTGCCATTTCTTGTGAGAATATCATTGGACTTTCACAATATCCCTGTGGTAGACGCGTATATGTATACCTTTTCCCCTGAAATGTGAATGCAAACCAATACTGGCTATCAGGGTGTATCGGTATCATAAAGAAATCATTGCTGATGTCTGCCACAGAAAAATACTTTTGTTGAGGTTTCAAATCATTCAACAGGGTGTGTGGGTCTGGCACTGTGGGTGCCCTTGGTATCACCGCATCATTTACTGCTTGTAAATCTTGGACCATACGCCATTCTCCATTTGCCTTTTTAACTGGAAATAAGGGTGTGTTACATGGTGAATCGGGAGATTCTACTAGTATCTCTCCTTTAAGTAAGGCTGCTATAATAGGCTTTATCCCTGCCTCTGCATCTTTTCTTAAGGGATACTTTCTTTTTTGTGGTCTGAATGCTGACTTTGGCGTGATAGTAACTGGTCCCGCTGTATGAATGAGTCCTACATCTGATTTCCCTGTTGACCAGAGAGTCTCTGGTATGTTTTGTAAGGCATTTTCTTCCTCCTTTAATAGGAGTGTCAATCAGCTGTCCTCGCTAGACTGCAAGTGCACAGCTGGGTTGGTCTGAGTTATCCAATTCAACTTTTGTACTTGTATTCCCTGTTCTGACAGGTCTAGTTCTGTCTGTTTCTCCCATCTCGTGACTTTTTCTCATAGGTCTGCCCATTCTATATTTCTGTTTTTGGTTAAGCTAACATGTGGTAATCGATTAGATTTATAAAGTGCAAAGAACTCCTGGGGCAATTAACAGCTGTCTCCACTGTTCCCTTCTGTGTCCCAGTACAGGTTATGCAATATCAATCTGTTTGCATGATTCTTAAATAACTCTTGCTCATATTCCTTATCAGGTCCTGGTGTGTTACAATAATACAGGGTACAGTGCATCAGGTGTTGCTTATCAATGTCAAGGGAGGGGAACTTGCTGGTGGCTACATTCATTAACTCTTTCGTCACAGTCCCTGGACCAGTTGTAACCAAGTCCTGGCTGTACCAATAAAACATTTCACCCTCCGATTGCACTACAAAGGTATTAGTTTGTTGCTGTGCTTCCATACCCTGCATGGTTGGGACTACTGCTATACCAAATAGCTGCATGAGGTCTCTGTCCAAGAGGTTTACTGGGCATTTTGCAGAAACTACAATTTTGCTTCTCTGTGTTAATCCTGAAACTGGATCAGTTATTGCAATGTTATGGGAGAGAGCCTCTCGATACAGCTGTCCATTAGCTGCTTTGACCAGTATGTAATCAGGTGACTCTGTGTTTTCTGGCAGTTTGGAGGGATGTATCAGGGTCCATGATGCCCCCGAGTCACACAAGAATTTGACTTCCCTCCCTTCTACCAAGAGTGTAACTTCTGGTTTTGTGTCTGCTAAATAGAGCTCCAAGCTCAATAAAGCTAGGTCTAATATTTTGTTTTCTTCATTGTCACTAACTTCCTGCACTTCCTCTACTCCCTCTATCACATTCTCATTTGTCCTTTCTTTACTAGCCCCTTCTAGTGATTTCTGACTACCATATAGTCAGTCCTCACCCTCCTTGTCTTCCATTGTTGCATTCTTGTTTTTCTTGCAATCCCTTGCCAAATGTCCCTTTTTACCACATTTAAAACATTCTCCCCTTTTCTTTCACCCTTCAAAGTCCTCTGATCACTGATCAGATTGTTTGTTCCCCTGCGCGTTTTTCTTGCCCTTTTTCCCGGACTGTACTACGTAAACATCTGCTCCATCTTCTACAGAGAATACTTGAGCTTTCTTCTTCTTTTTGCTATTAAAATGCCTTTCGGCATGCCTAGCATATTCAAGTAATGATTGTAACCTGCTTGTACAATGGTCTACCATGTGTTTTATAATAAAACTGCTTATAGGCGCACTACTGCCTTTTAAAAATGCATTCTTTAACTGCTGTTCATATGGGGAATCTTGTGTTTGATCTTCAGGAACCTGAATTCCACAGTGGTTATAAAAACATTCTAACAATCTGGCATAGTACCGGTCAATTGTTTCACCTTCTTGTTGGATGCATTGATTAATGCAAGTCCAGTCTGCCCTAGGTTTCCATTTTTCAGAGATGCGGTCTGTAAGACCTTTTACTACGGTGTCTAATTCTGCGCTGCTATGTGGGAGGGGTCTTTGTGCAGCATTACGGGGATTCCAGTTCCCACTAATCATGTACCAATCTGGCCCTACAATTTGTCTAACTACTTTTCTATCTCTTCTTCATTTAAGTTATAACTCATCCTCATTCCTTGTAAATCTTCTGAGAATTTTCTAAAATTAACCTTTTGATGGGGAATTCCCTCAGTGGCTTTCCGGATATCTTCTGGAGTCCAAGGTCTATACACTAAGATAGTTGGGTCCTGATTGTCTTGACCTGCCTGAGGACTGGGTACTTCTATAAGTGGAAATATTTCTTCTTCTTCACTTATAGATCGTGAATTCTTAACTATTTGCCATAACTCGATGCCTTCTTCTGAGTTACATGCCTTTGTTCGGGACCTGGTCCCGATGGGATCTCTAATTTTAGTCAGTTTTAGTTTCACAATATCTCTATCTTCAGTGATCACAGGATATAGTGGGGGTGGACTAACCTGTTCACTTGCTACATATTTTGGTAAGGGAGGTGGAGGTGCTGATGCTATTACTAAGTTATTGTCCTCCTTATCTAAAAACATTGCTTTTGAATCTTTGTTTTTTTTTTCCTACACTTTACTTCCTCAAGCTACCTGTGTGCCTGAGAAATTCCTAATCGATGTTGCTTTTTTACCCGACCTTTAGAATTGTTTTTGAGCTGTTTGATAAGTTTGATAAGTGAGGATTTTTCTAATTTTCCATTGAATTCATATTTATTAACCCGTTTTGAAAAATATCTAATATTGTCGGCGCTATGCGACTGCATATATTTTGTGTCTTCCATTAATGACAGATTTTGGGATCTTTTTGTGCAATTATTACCCATTTTGTTCTACCCTTTGATTGTTACATAACTTCTCTTAATTTTTTAACGTGGTACCACGGATTTTGTTATAGTCTCTTCAGAATGACTGCCTACTTATTCTGTTTCTCCTGATCTATGACAAGACAGTAATCGTTTTTGTCCCTGACTTGTAAGAATAATACAATCTGATAAAAACAATACACATCTAGTCCCTGATCTAAAACAGAAAACAGAAAAAAGTAGATTCACCTTACCTGAGCCCACGTGATTGATCACCAATTCGCGGAGACCCATCCTTCAGTCACAGATCAGAAAGTGGCTGGCCTCTTTTGAATGACAATTCAGTCAGAGGACTTTCCATATAAGAAGAACCGATTTGGTTTCTTCCCCATACAGTTTCAACCACCTGGCCGTCTGACCTGAGGTGAAGCGAGGGTTCTGGTCCAAAGGACCAATCTGTAAAAGGAAAAAACTTCAAAGACCAATGCACGTTAGGTTCAAGCAAGGCACCCTTTATTACTTGCAGCAAGGAGACTAAGCATGTAGGTACAGGATTTGTCTAGCTCTTTGGTGATCAGTATGTTATTCTTATACAGTTCTCTTCATGTCACACAGAAAATGATAGTATTTTATTGCTGACGTAGTTAGACACAGCTTTCTGTATGTTCTACAGAAAATGTTACTAGACTTATTGCTGACTAGTTTAGATTATTTGCTAGCTTGCAA
Organism: Protopterus annectens; assembly: GCF_019279795.1. NCBI lineage: Eukaryota > Metazoa > Chordata > Ceratodontiformes > Protopteridae > Protopterus > Protopterus annectens. The sequence continues at coordinate 1,301,019,980 of NC_056744.1, read as the reverse complement.
AACATTTTGAGAAAAACAACCTGGCCTTGGGCTTATTTTAGCCCACCTTAACTTTTCAATTCTTCAATTGTGCAGTTCTAATACATGTGTTACATTTTGTCTAGATTCAAGGTACATTTCTAGCTTTGGTACAAGTAATGCTGACTATGGTTTATACTTTCAAGCATCTATTGTTTTCTTTATCAAAGCTTCTAGCAGCTGCATACTTTCTCATGACATAAGCAGAAATGAATATCTCTTTGTTAAGTTTCATGACATTAGCAGAAATGAAATGTCTCCTGTTATTTTCATGACATTAGCAGAAATTAAATGTCTCTTGTTAAGTTTTTAATAGCTGTGCAGATTCATGCAGTGTGAACAGAATACGTGTATTTACCCTTTTAAACCTTGAATGCACTAAGAATGCATATTACTGTTATATATTTTTCTAACAGTGACTGGTTTTGTAAGGGTTTTAGGTGTTTGAGTGTATGTGAGTGTGCTGATATATGTGATGTGTGTGCGAGGGACTGTAGAATGTGTGTGCGTGTGTGTGTGTGTGTGTGTGTGTTTGCTTTTGTTTGTTGTTTGTGCAATCTCGGAGTTAGTATACATAAGTAGGGTGGGTGTGGGGGTTGCAGGGAGCTTGCCCCCCTGCTTATTTGTGTTGTAGGTTTGTGGATGTGTGTTGTTTTGTTTGTTTATGTTGTGATGTGGGTGTTGTGGTATATGTGTGGTCTGGTGTGTGCTGTTTTTTAGATGTTTTGAATTTCGCGGTTTTGGGCTTCGCGGTTTTGGTGTTTTGGTGTTGTATGGATTCGATTTCATGGCCTTGAAAAACTGAAATTTGAGATTTCAGTATTTTGAGATTATGAAGTGAATCCATATATATATAAATATATATATATATATATATATATATATATATATATATATATATATATATATATATATATATATATATATATATATATCCAAAGACAGCAACTTACACCATCACCACAGAACAACACTGTAGCAAAATAGAAACTAAGAAATATGCCAGAGTTGTCACCACAGCTGGAATGTCCAAGGCACAAACAGACATAAACTCTTACATAAACTTTAGTGAAACTTTAATAAAACAACACAAATAAAGCATATAAAAAGAGAGCTTTTATTTCCAGGAAATAACCCTTCTTCAGATCTAAGTCGCATAATGATGACTTCAGTTTTTAAAGGGAAAATAGCCAATCAAAAGCATCTCCTAAGCTGACAGCTCCAGGGGCCGGCTTCAATGAATAATTAAAATCTAAGCCTAAAAACCTATCGACATCACACAAGTCAATCAACATTATCTTCTAAGTCAGTGCCCCTTAAGGGCCAGCTTCAATGGATAATTAGAGTTCAATCCAGGAGATCTATATGCTTGCATCATTCCAATCCATCACATTTCAGTTAATTCAATTTTGTTATTCAGATCTCCACCTCTAAGATCATCTAAAACAACTTGTATAACTCTAAAACAAACCGTGACCAGTATTTTCCTTTACATGTTTCGCTAATGGATTCTTCAATTCACCTAGATGAATGTCACTTATATGTTTCAACATCCTCTCTTTAAACTGTCTGGTTGTCTTATCCACATAAAATGTGTCACATAGATCACAAGTAGCTAAATATACAACATTCCTAGTTGTACAGTCTGCATAAAATTTAGGGGCATAACATATTCCAGAAACTGGATGTATAAACTCTTGAACTTTGGAAATATATCTGCAATTACTGCAACATCTACAAGCAGGTCCAGGCTATCTAACAGCTCTCTTCCTGAGCACATTTCTTACTTTTTTACATATCACATGACTAATTATTGTTAATTGATACAATACTTAAATTTGTGGTTTTTTGGTCTTTTTGTGATCTGAAGAAGCAATTGTTTTAATTGTGAAAGCACCCATCTTTTTTATTAAACCTTTTGACTATATTGGACTTGGAATTTCATCTTTTATCAGCCGTGGAACTGCACTTTGCTTGTTTTTTACCTGTTGATTGCTTGGTTTTGTGCAGCTAACCGTTGTGAGGTATTTATATTTTCTCTACATCTGCAACATATATATATATATATATATATATATATATATATATATATATATATATATATATGTATGTAGAAAATATATGTAAAGAGCACTGAACCATGACTAGATAAAATGCTAGTTCACTGAACCACGGCTTTATATATATATATATATATATATATATATATATATATATATATATATATATATATATATATATACATATACACTCTGGGATCACACAGCAGTGGGAAAAGGGCAACTTCCCATTCCCACAGATGCCAGCAGATTTTGACATTCTGACCTTTCAATATTTTGAGCCTGTAACATCATTTTGAAATTATAATTTTTCGATAAAATGAATGGAACTCATATATACTTGTAGAAACAGACAGTGATAGGAAAATGTATGTATCCCTTTGTGTTTCTAATTGCTGTCTGTCATCACTTTTCTCAAAAAGTTGGCGCATCAGGCAAAATGATCTGGGTCCATAAGTACCTTCAGATGTAATAAAAAACAGCCAGATAAGCATTTCAGATATGCCATCACACGCTCACACATGCACACACACACACACACACACACACACACACACACACACACACACATGCGCGCACACACACACACACACACACACACACACACACACACACACACACACACACACACACACACACACTGACATTTGGCCTGAATAAGATGTTAAGGGTTATTAAGGTGTACTCAGTGTCATTGGCTCAATAGGCAGCACACTCACCATTAGTGCTGGAAGATCTGAAGGCTGTGGGTTTTACTCCCACACCACATACTTGGATTATTCCAGTACTGGCACTGCTGGGAAGTACAATGGAGATGTTATTTGTCTGAATGTGTCAGACATCGGATGAGATGTCAAATGATGTCTAATCTGTTTGAGTTGGTGGTTGTTGTTGTTCACATGGGTGTAAAAGGCTCCATAGCATTTATCAGAAAGAGAATAGAGTGCTTTATTTACATTATAGTTTTAAATACACAATTTTATCTTAAATATTTAAACCGTTCAGTTCTGTATAACTTTAAAAACATCCTGATTAACAATATTTTAAACAATCAGTATAAGTACACATTATATTTTTTGTTGTGTCTTTCGGCTTTTCCAGTATAAGTACATATTATATATCACTTGAAAATATTTTTTTCTTTTATTCCCATTTTTTCTTCCACGGTCATTTTCTTATTTCTAAAACAACCTCGTCTGCATTTTCTTTTTATTTAACTGCACCGCCTTTCTCATGTGACACAGATTACTATCAACAATTAATCCCACTTATCAGTATTACATCTGTCTACTTTGTCATTATTCCCATATTAAATCGTATTCATATTGATGTTTCTATAGCATCTACCAACCTATATTAATTTTTATACTTTTCCCAAAAAGTTT
>NC_056744.1:1300996517-1301011517 GCF_019279795.1 Protopterus annectens | reverse complement strand
ATGTTAATGTAAGCTAAGCATGATGAATGTGTTACGTAGCTATGTTACGTCTGTTACTCTCTATGAATGTGAACACCTCAGTATTACTTGAAATGAGTAGCTGGGGTTCACTGTGGAGCTCTACTCCCCAGGCCACTGCTGGAAATGGACAAGCATCCAGTTGGATTGTCCAGGTCGACAAATGTAAATTAAATACATGATGTAGCATGGGGGTATGAGGGAACAAGCGGGTGTAAGCCTGTTTGGCCGGCGGTAACCAATGCCCACACTGGTTGAGCAATGTAGAAACTAATTCAGTGTAAGACGCCGCAACCGGAGGTCAGCAATGCTGAGCCTTGCACAAACCAGTGCATACCTGCCTACAATTGCTCTACAGTGTCTTTGTCGCTCTGTAGCCAACAGCTGTCATCATGGCCATTAACAAAATAATCTGCACTCCTAGATTGCAACCCCTGACCCTGCACACTATAGTCTACATGAGTTACCACTAAGCCATGGGAGATACACATTCAGCTGCTGTAATCACAAACATATCATCCAGCACAGTCATTCAACAGTATAGGAAATGTATGTAAGTATGTAGATTAATACCAGCAAACATGTGTACATTGCTCATCCACAGTATTTCAAGCGGTCTATGTACATCAAAGAACAGTGCCTGTCCAATCATACTGTGAGAACAATAGTCTTGCATAATACCGAAGAGAATAACGAAAAATGTTGTATGCTGTGGGGGCATGTGGGCGTGCTTCATGCACAGAATGTCACAGCTGGGGTGTTGGTTCTGCAGACACAGGAGATGAGGCTGGCCAGGTGTGTAAGCAAACCACTGCTTCTCAAACCCCTGGCAGAATGCTACCAGTGGGAGAAACAGTGTAGACCAGCTAAGTCTACTCTTGACACAACAACAGGTCCATCCCTGGCGGGATGAACTAAAAGTTGTGGGTCACATCGATATCTCCACCAGTATCGGAGGAGGATCAAGGGAAGGCTCTTATGTAAATGGACTAAACAGATGAAGAGCCTGCAGATGCTTGGGTTGAGACAGTATACTGGAGGAGTACCGAGCCATGCAGAGAGGGAAATTTGTGGAGGTATGGTATGGCTGGGCTAGCAACTGGAGAATGGATGGATGCTGTGTATGTGGAGCTCGGTGGCCAGGGGAAGGGAACATGGGTATGACATTATGGTAGAAATATGCAAATGAAACAAGCCAGTAATAGTGTAGTGGGCAGAGCATCTGCCTAACGAGCATGCATTCCCGGTTCGAGTTCCAATGCAGCACATTCTATTTTCCATGTGAAGTCTGTATATGAACATCGTTTTGCTGTATAACCTACTAAATAACATTTAAATGTGAACTGGAGTACTGCATTAAATGCACATGTGAAGTGTCAGTGTCATAATGAATAAGGCACTAGTAAGCAGGTGTAAGCACATATAAGCATTAGTAAGCATAGATAAGGAGTAGTAATAGTGTTTCAGTGTGTTTGCATGGGGGTAGGCATTGCCTACACAGATTAAGCAAAGTAGAAGCTAACTGAGTGTAAGAAACTGCACCCAGAGGTTAGCATTGCTTAGCTCCTTGCAAACCCATGCACACCTGCTTACAACTGCTCAAATGTCCCTTAATCACTCTGTATCCAATGGCCATTGTTCTGCCCAGCAACAAAATATACAGGCTCTGCATATCCCAAACCCAGAACCCTGCACACCATACACAAAGTGATTTACCAGTAAGCCATGGTAGATGCACATAACCTTCTTGTTTTCACAAACATATCATCCAGCGCATTCAGTCAACAGTACATGAAATGTAGTAATATCATACCACAGAACCTCTTAATGGAAGAATGCCGGACAAAGTGTGCCAAAATGTGGGTATAAATGGGGATATCTGACAAATACTGCTCTAATACACTTAAAACATTGCTAGTTACACAGTTATATGTACTAGAACACATATTTTGAAGGAGATGAAAAGTCTGAAACACAAAAATGTCGGCACGAGTGACTGATCTCAATCCTAAGATCATCCATGTCAATTGCCAAGTGAATGAGGTACAGGCCAAAAATATAAGCCAAACATGCATGGACATATGGACAGATATATATCTGTAAATGTAGACAGACAGCTATAGGTATACATATATGTATATGTATGACTCACAAATAATCATATAACATCAATTGTACATAGGTAGGTAAATATGTTCAGTGTATATGTATATATATATATATATATATATATATATATATATATATATATATATATATATATATATCAATGTCTGTATCGATCTCTCTATATATGGGGGTTTCACATATATAATTATGCATATATATATATATATATATATATACAGATAGACATGTGTATAGCATTTCCATATGGGAAATCCTGAACCACTCATTACAACATAACAGACCATAAGCACAGTTAATGGGGGTGGGGGCACAAATGACGGACACCTGGTAATTATTGCTATGTTACCCCCCCAGCCCTAATGGATATGCTGTGCAATCCAATATCCAGCACATGCAGTACTTGACTTCAGGACCCTCCACAACACAGCTGCAATGCTTTAACAGTAATCCAGTTTGCCTGTACATGTCAGGGCAATATCTGTAACATATCATGCAGAAAAGTCATTCTACCATAGGGAATGTACAATGTGGAAGGGGTACACATTACAACTGTATATATATATATATATATATATATATATATATATATATATATATATATATATACGGAGAGAGAGAGAGAGATATAAGATATATGAGATGTATAGGTACATGTACATGTACACAGACAAAAGGTATTACTGGGTGCAAAGTATATCCCTCAGCCACAAGCCCTGTAACTGGTACCTGTGACATGTGTAGTGTGCCAACCATTCCCACAAATGAGAATACTTACATTACACACATACCCACTCACAATTCAAAGGACATGACACGACATACAGGTATGCATACACAGACAATCTTTATTTGTGTACCATACAATAATGTATGCCATTACTTACAGCACATAGAATTTTAAATATTTAATCAGTGATGAATGCAAGGCCCACACAAAACAGTAGATGCAGACAATGTGGATATATAACATACTATGCTGCCCAGGCTAAGCCCTTCAGTTAGTACAACAGTAGACAAAGGATTTGCCTTCAAGATAAGTAACAATCAACAATTACAGATGTAGTTCAGCAGCCTCCAATTACACCCTGTAGTCAGGCCCCAGGGGGAAATGTATTACTTGTGGAATGTCAATGTATCTGTCACATGTATGAACCCTGACCAACAAATTTTGTGGGATTCTATGATATAACTGGGATGATAGCAGGAATGCCAGCAGTAAATAATGATAGGCCATTACCTAACAACCCCTAATCCTATCACAGTAGGACAAAGCCTGCCATATATGTGGAGGACAAAGGCAGGAACACAGGGCCATGCTTGCAATATTGCTGTTACACACCCTGGAAATTGTTGACGTTACAGGATTTGTTGTAACATACCCTTATGCAGGAATAAGACATCAGAAACACAAATGGATATAGCCATGTACTGATAGCATGCAACAGACAAATTGCCAGTGATATATCTAGGACAAGACCTGTGTGGTGCACAGGCAAAAGCAAACACACAATCCACTGGCCATTATGTGGATAGGCCCACAGTTGAGAGCTATGCAGACAGACTGCATTCCATCCTAAACTACTATGTACACACAAATACTGCAAGACCAGCAATATACAATGCAATTAACAACACTACTCACTCTGTCTGTAGGTCTGGAACCTCATAAAAATGTATAGCTGGCCTGTGTCTACAAGTCCTGCTGTAAAAGGTATTGCAAGCTGCTGTCTGTAACACTGCTGCCCACATACAGGAAGGATGTCCTCCATACTGGAAAGGTTAAGGGACAACGCCCACATGAGTCAGCAATTTATAATATTTGTTGACCAGGAAAGTCCGACTAGGTTCCACAGAGCCTGTTTTCAGCAGAGGCCCGGGGAGAAATGCTCCAGATGTATGTAAAACATAAATGCATGCAACTGAATGTAGAATGTGGTATAGATTAATAGGATATATGATGTGGAATGTTTGATATCTGCCATCTGTAGTTGTCCCTGTAATGATGTTCTGCTGAACAACTGTTCTGGACAATACTGTCTGTCCCTGAAGGCAGTGCAGATCAGCAATGAATGACAAAGATCTAAGCCATAATATCTGTGTGTGTTATGTTAGTGTGGGCAATAGCTGTTGGTGGAAGTACTGCCATCATGATAGACACGTGGATGTCAGAGCACACCGCTTGCAGGACAGTAATGTTAATGTGTAATGTAGCATGCACAAATGCCATAGATGTATAATATGCTTACCAGCAATCTCTCACCGTACATATCACACTAATGTTAGTCTGTGTTCACATGTGACACCTGTCTGTGTTGCAGCAAGGCAGAACAGTGCATCTGTGAATGAAAGACAGTTACAGAATGTGGACCAGATGTCTGTATGCACCCCACATATAGATAAATATCTGTGTGATATAGAATGAGACGTGTATGTCTACAGATACACAGACACTCATGTAGATATAGGTATATCAATAACCTTCAAGATATATCTACACATATATGTACATATATATATATATATATATATATATATATATATATATATATATGTGTGTGTGTGTATATAGTGGCACTGACAATGGCATGCAGGTAAATTGTGTGTAACAGGCCAGCAAAGATAGTGTCCCCCCAGGGAACATGGCTAGAAACACATAGCAAAAAGCGTGGCACAAACACATAGCACAAAGCTTGGTAGAATACAACATATGCCCCAATGGTAGGGTAAGCAGCCGACATACCAACTGCATTCTGTGAATGGTTTGTTGTAGCTGATATGGTGGGAGGAGACAAATATGTGTATTAAGAACTACGGTAGCCCTGCTGTATGAGTTGCTCAGACCTGTTTCCATCTTTATGTCTTCCAGGGAACATGACCCACACACGTTTGCCAGTGTACAGTGCTGCTGAAACAGAGATGATAATTGAAGAATTGGTATAGCACTAAGAACAGCTGTTTTGCCGGACAGCCCACAATCAGCAGGAGAGGACCACCCTGTGGAACAATCTACTCCACAGGGTCAATGATGTCAGACTGCATATCCGCAGCTATGAGCTGGTCCGGCATCATTGCACCTACCTGCTTTGCCATGTATGTCGGAGTGCAGCTGCCGCACAGGGGGAACCACCTCACAACTGGGGGGGACAACCCACCCATCCATCCCCCACATGTGTGGAGGAGCATCTCAGCAGCCTTGTGGCACCTGCCTGCCTGCAGCACCAACACCTGACAGGGAGCATTGTGGAGGTGGGTGCCCCCACAGCCATGGTAAGGTCTGCTGGTTGTCAGTGTAATAGTCTTGTACTGGTCATACATGCACTGCTGATGTGATCTGTGAAGCAGACATCAGGCATTCACAAATGATATCTGTTCACATATCATCCCAAATATGGGTTGCTCTAATACATAGGGGCTGTGAGCATTGGAGCTGACATAACTGACACAGTACTACATATGCAGCAATGGTTTCTACACCTGTGAGGTATGGTGCACAGTACAAGGCAAGGTGCAGAACAGGTCTACAGTAACACTTTGTACATGGGTGCAGTGTTAACAAGGGGCAGGGCCATCACCTACCAACACAGTCCATGCATCACATGCATGTATACTGCCACTAGCATGAAGTCACTATAGTTGCACTGCATGCTGTTGAGCACCATATGTAATACATGCTGACAGATGGGTAATGGGTGGACTGTGTGTACAAAACCTGTGCAAACCCACATGTAGGTGTGCGTGGGTGTGTGGGTGTGTGTTGATTGTGTCTGTAAGTGCAATCTGATGGAGTGGAGTGTGGTCGATACATGTCATATGTGTGTGTACATGTGTGCCTGTTTGTGTGGGTGTCCATGTGTGCACAGGCAATAGTGGGATTGATCACATGGCAGTAGTTCTCCTTGGGAATGTGCTGTACATGTACATGGAGTGACACATGAGACACCAGGACAACCTGTCTGATATGTGAACACAGGACAGCTGATAGCATAACAAGGTCTGTAGCATGGAACATGCATTGGAAGGGTAAGTACATAACAGGTATACACATCATATTGCCAGCACCAGATAGACAAATGGCTACCCACATATGCAGCACTACTAATGCAATAGGGAATTACCAGAGCACATCAGTGAGTGTACCCAGGTATTACTGTTGTCCGCATGATGGGTTGATCGTGCAGCTGATGTGGCATGGACTGAGAAAGACTGTAGTATGAGTCTCCGGTGTGTGACATATGTAGTGTATGTAGCAGCCCCAGCCATATATGGGCCATGTATACCATGACTGGATATACACAGGGTAATACTGGATGACAGCAGTGAGGGCATGTACAACCTACTCCACCCAAGTCAGGTAGGTGATCGAGTAAGAGGTCATGTGTTGTGATCACACGTGTAGGCATGGAGAGGAATGATATGTTAATGGGTAGTAGTAATGAGTGTATGTTAGCAAGTGCCATGCAGGATGGGGAACATATGTAATTGAATGTGGGACTGTCTGTAAACCCAAGGAAAGTGAGGTAGTAAGATGAACTGTCAGTGTGTGTGTGTGTGTGTGTGTGTGTGTGTGTGTGTGTGTGTGTTCACGTGTGTGAGTGTGTGTGAGTCCGTACAGACACCGATGATGATGCTGATGGTACTGTTGAGGCACAGGTAGGGTTGTCTGAGGCTGACACTGTGCCAACATGTGTCATCACCCTCCTAGTCACCCCAAGCCCGTACACAGTTACAGTACCCCTACAAATCCCATCACACGTGGCCTTAGCAGAGGGACAGTTGGCAGTTGGTGGTAGTGACCAGGAAAGTGTGGTGTCCATGCAAACTGTGTCGGGTCACAGTTGGCATAGCCAGATGTCCGGCAGGGCACCACATCGGCAGATGTACTGTGGTGCTTATGGGAGGGCCACAGGACATCATGTCCCTGGCAGAGGCACCACAACTGGTACCACCAGGAGCATGTTTCAGTCCATAATGGAGGCACAGGCATGTATGGATATGTACACCAGACAGGGACTGAGGCTGCAGAGGTCTGCTTTCTCATCTGTAAGTGGCAACCTTCCTGAACTTGCTGTTGCCCTCCATGAACAGACCGAGTTCATGGATAGACGGTGGGTGAGATGGTGGTCCTCCTCGACCGTAGTATGTCTGTGTTTAAACATGTGGTGGGAGTTGTGCGATGGCTGTGTGGATGTAGGCCAGAAACACCAGCAGCTGCCGGTCAACGTGGACCTGCCAGGACACCAAGCCACTCCCGTAGTGGCAGTACCAGCCCCAGCACAGTACTGGGGGGTGCTGTACACACCACACCACAGCAGGCCTCATGCACATGGCCCTGGGCAGTCTCAGGCAGGACATGGTTCCAGCGGACATCTGCCATCATCAGGGGAGAGTAGCACCTCTAGGTCTGTAACTGCACGTGTCCATGGAACCCCTGGCAGGCACAGTCAGAGTGTCCATGGCCAGAGGCAGTGAACTGCACACCCTGCCAGGTATGGTCTGCAGCTGTCCAACAACACCCATATAGGGCAGCCCCATGGCAGAACTGTGTGCATGCATTCCCACACACTATGCAACCACACCTAGGGTGACCCCAAACCAACACACACCACATCACCATGCCCCAATCAATGAACCAAACCCCTCACCCACACATATGGTGACACATGTATGGACCACCCTTGGCCCCTGGCACACCAGCAACACACCCTGTGCATATGATGATACCTGTGCCACATCCCTGGCATCCATAACATCAATGCAGGGACGGGCTAATATGGTTGTGATGCACACGGTGACTGTAATAGAGTGCTGCAATGTACTGCAGTGTAAGATGTTGTCAGGGAAAATGTGTAATGCATACATGTCAGGTAGTGTAGCCATGCAGCTATGATGCATTTCAGCTGTTAGTAACACTGATTGTTATCTCCATAATGTTATCCATTTGTGTTGTAGGTGTACATGTGTCAGCAGGAGGATGGTCTGCAGTCATATTCCACAAGGGTATGTCACTGTGGTGACACCATGGCTATGACATATCTGTTGTACAGTTGCACACATGTCACAGGTTTGTATAACAGTTATTGGCCATGCAACATTGACCAGTAGTCTGATGGTACATGTATAATCTGCACCCTTATGTCAACCCATCCACATACACACACATCCTTACTTGGCAACACTGTGTCAAGACCCCTACCTAGGTATGTAGTGCTACTGAACTGTGTGGATTTCATTGCACACACAACACCATGTTTAGGGTGAGGTGTGTTCTAGGTCACGTTATATGCAGAACATCCACAGACATGTACAATATGATAATGGGGGATTTAATATTTGTATATGGAGAATACATAGTGTGTCATACCATCATATACACATTGACTGACACATAACAGGCAAACGCACATTTTAGAGGCCTGGGTGTATTGTTGCTAACTAACTAGTCCATGTGTCCAATTTATTACAGGTAGGCTGCACCCAGCACATGTGTAACTGGGTTGTATCCTGTTATCAGTTACCTGTATGGGTGATGGTGACAGTGGCCACCAGAGAGTGGTATGTGGGACATATACCAGGTGTATCATGGTGTAATGACAGTGTACACAGCACCCATATCCCCCAGTGGATATTGTACACACTGGAACCCATCTTGATACTCTGACATACCCACTATCACACATTGCCCATGACGCCAATACAATCCATTGCATATCACAACAATGGTACCACAGGGATATGAATGTAATGCACATGCCACAGGCATAGTAGGGTGTTGCATTGTGATGCCACACCTATGGGTGACAACAACACTATCTGCACTACTGTGTGACAATGTGTGTTGTAATAGGAGTATGTGGCCTCAGAATGGTGTACCCTACAGATATGCAGACATGCACACATGCACACACGTGGCTGACCTCAATGGGATTCCCATGCCTACTGATCCATTTGTACAACACTGTTGTGCTGGTACTACAAGGCTCATGTAGCTATTAGGGAGAGGAGTGTAACAGGCTACATGTCATGTCCAATACAGCAGCAGCCACATCTGACTACAGCAATGATAGTGGTGGTGGTTATGAAGGCTGTCATGGAATTTCCAATTACAGGTGTACTAACATACCAATGCTATCCTCAGTAATGCACATGTACAATTTGTCAATACTGTGGTGCATTGCTGCATGTGGTCATAGCTGTGTACTTGGCTGTTGTCCATGGAGGAACTGGATGTGTAGGGGGTGTGTGTACATTGGTATCATGCCACTTGCCATGTGCCAGCAGGCAATCTATCGACAGACACCACGTTAGTGACTGGCAGGGTGAGAGTGACATGCATCAGCCAATCCTCTGGGTGCCTTCTACACATGTCCACTGAGGTGATCCAGTTGACATGTATGCAACATGTCTTACAACACATGGTTAGTGTCTGTGATGGAGACTTGTACCCAAGCATGTTCAGTTGACTGTGGTAGTAGTATCTCCTATATGTGACAGATAGTACACAGCTGGCCACACATGTTGGTGTCAATCAAGCATAGGCTGTCTGTACGTATCCCAGCTGGAGACCTGCCATCTGCACATCTGTAGAGGGACTGACATACACCAGTTTGGTGAGTAGCTATGCAGTAGGATGAATGTGTCAACAGATGGGTGATTGACAACAATAAGTATGCCATTACTACATGTTGTAAGCCCTCACTATCATGTGCTGTACCAACGCTACTCTACAGTTACATTCCACATGTCTGAGTATTATCTAGTAGGGGATATATATAGTGACACAGGCCACACAGCAGAAACACAACAGTGAGCCCTCAGAGTGCAGCTATGCCTGCAGGTGTGCTTGTTGTCAGTAGTAAAGTCAGCAAAGCACCCTTCTTTGGGCAGCACTGTTGACAGTAGTAATGCCATGTTACACTGCATGCCTGTGTGACAGCACATACCCTGGGTTGCTACCCCTGCATGTCACACATTCACATGGATTACAGTGCTGTGCAGGCCTCATATACTTGTGTGTCCCAGACATGACACTCACTACCCTTTGCTACTGTAATGAGAGCACATAGACACATGTATTGTACATGGCAGTACATACACATATTACAGATGTTGTTTCCCAGGGTTTGACATAGCCTTGTATGTGACCCAGAGATAGCCTCTGTGTAGACAATATGCCACAGAGTATAGCTGGAGGATGTCTAGATGGTCAGCATTGGCCATCTGTTTGATGCTTTTGATTCTTATAGTGAGGTATTTCCACTGCCTTCCTAGCTGTTGCAGCTGTCTTGCGAGGTACATACCAAGTGGGGAGTTGTACTCTATACAGGATGTAATGAGGGATGAGTACAGAGGGACAATTACCCCATTTATTTTGGATGTAAAGCCCTCAGTGATGAGGTATTATACATAGAAGGATTTCCTTACTGTTGTGGCTATGTGGTTAATGAAGGTGAGACCACTGTCCAACTGTGCCCCTATGTCTGTCAGCACACTTTCTGTGTTTAGTGTATTGCCACCTATGTGGTAATTCATGGGTACATGGTATGTCCAAAGGGGATAACTATACATTACTTGGCATTAAGCTTGAGCCCATGGCTATGGCACCAAGCATCTGTTTCTGTAAAGCCATGTTGTAGAATATCCACATCATTTGGGGATCCAATAATGGCTCCCAGTTTGCAGTCATCTTTGAACTTTGTTAGCCAGAGTTCCGTAGTGTTGGCTTGTACTTCAGGGAAGTAGATGCCAAACAAGATCTGGGCCAGGACCGACCCTGACGTACTCCATTTGTCAGTTGTCTGGAGCAGGGATCAGACATGGTTACGTTCACAGTCTGGGTTCCGTCGGTAAGTCAGTTGTCAACCCATCGAGTTACACAGGTGTTTATGGCTAGCTTTGCATGTTTAACTATGTCTCTAGAGTGGGAGATGTTGTCAAAGGCCTTGGAGAAGTCCAGATAGGCTGTGTGCATCACCTTACCCTCCTCCACAACTCTGGAAACTGAATCACAGTAGTCAAACAGGTTCAGGAGACAAGATCGGCCCTGCATGAGCCCAACAGGGGTGGGGTCCAGTGTTTACTGGTTGCCAATGTCTTTGTTAATAAGTTGAATGATAATCCATTCCATGCCCTTGCAGATCAGGCTCATCAGACAGATGGAACGGCAGTTCCCGGGATCCAAGGTGGATTCCCCCTTGTGGAGTGTGATAACTGTAGCTGTGTGCCACTCAGTGGGATAGAAGCCTGAGGTGAAGCTATGATTACACATGGCACTTAGGTGAGATGCAGGGTTATTTAGTAGTTCATGTACTACACAGCCCGGGATGTCATCTGGTCCCATGGATGCTGTATTCCTAGCAGTGGAGTCGGCGGTTTCAATCTGTGTGACCATGATTACTGGAATTTGGCAACCTTTTGTTACTGAGATGTGCCCTTTAGGGGGTGAGGGAGAATGAATGTGGCACTAAATCGGTCTGCCCAGATATTGGAACACTCCTTTGAATCAGTATATTTAATGCCAATCTGTTATAGCACAGAGCAATTCTGAGCATTGCAGTATAGATCCTGGACATAACTATAGAATGCCTTGTGGTTGTCTTTGGAATCTATGGCAGTTATATTTATGTAACAAGCTGTGGCGGATTTTGAGGGATAGCAGCTTCTTATTGAAGATGGTAAGGGAGCAGTTTCCATTTTGGGATTATCCTTTTAACTGCAACAGTGTCTTCCTTCTGTTGTATAGACTGTTCATGGCAGTGGAGCACAAGATTGGCTTCCTTGTTTGGAGGGCAGTGTTTTGGTTCTATGTGGGATGGCACAATTCATGCACGGGCAGATGTGCCCAAACAGTGCCTTAGTGTAGGATTCATCAGTTGCACTTTCAGCTCCCATCTCCATGGGTGGCATGAGGTTTGTCACTTCTGACTTGAGTAGCATGGCATTGGCTTTGCAGAGGGTATTCATTGAGGATCCTTACTGGCTGATGGAGGTGGGATGTAGATGTCAGTGGTGATTACCTAATGATAAGACCTGACCTATGAGGGGTGGCTACTGGTGTGGAGCATCTGACACTCATGTTGATAATGACCAGGTCTAGGATATTGGAGACCCTGGTTGGACAATGGATTAGCTAATCCAGGGGGTTGAAATGTATGAGTTCCCAGAACCGTTGGTAAAGGGTGGTTGTACATGAGTTGTTCTCCCAGTTAATGGCAGAGCATTTGGAATCACCCAGTATTATGGTGTCTGATTGCATCTTAATATTGTCCAGTATGTTTATAATGGTGTAGTGAGAACCTTGGACCATGGAGGGGGATCAGTAGGCAGCTACAATTTGGATTGCAGTCTTACATAGTGTAGTTGTATTCTCAGATTCTCAGATGCATTGTGTTTGACACTAGGCTGGAGGTGTGAATGACCTTGGTGAATATGGACACTCCTCCACCTGTAGTGTCGTGGTCTTGGTTTGTTGTCTGACATGTGTGATAAGGGTTGTAGACAGGTATTACAGGTGTGTTCTCTGGGGCATTGCACCAGGTCCCAGTTGCTGCACAGATATCGATGTTCCCCATTTGTATGTGTGGCTCAAGAAAGTGCCTGTTTAGGTTTAGACTTCTGACACTGAGTCGCATTACCATCAGTTTTGCATGCTTGTATCTGTTACAGTGGTGTTTTTTTCCTTTGAACCTTGGCTAGATAAGGCACTATGGGGGTGCCAAGAGCTGTAGCAGGTAACTTGAATCCCAGGGGCAACAAGTGCAGTCCATCTCTGCCAGAGCATCGTGGTTTGTACATCATGTCACCCCAGGCAGACAGATAACAAATCCCCTTTGAATGACATCAGACGCTTAGCCACTTGTTGAAGTCAGTGCTGTGTATATGTATATGTGTGGTATTTATATGTATATATGTACACACACACACACACACACACACACACACACACACACACACACATATATATATATATATATATATATATATATATATATATATATATATATATATATATATCCCCATATATGTATTTGGATATGTATATGGCCATATATGTATGTGGATATGTGTATGTTTATATATCTACATAGATATGTGGATATAGTTGCTCACATATCTGTCTACCATATGTCCAGAACATGGATTAGAGTCCTACCTCAGTACCAATAGTCCCAAGACCGTAGTGAAAGGGGATATCATGGATGTATTGCGAGTATATATGTAGACTGTTGCCACTGTCATAGGGGTGTCTTAACAGACATGGGTGTGGGAGGTCGCATCTGCTGTAGACATATGCACCATTGCCTATGGACAGACATCCTAGGGGCAGCATAGTATGGACCCACTGCTAGCACAGTAATGATGCTGTGGACTACAGCAGGGATATGACCACTATATGTGGACAGTGTGGCTCTCTGTGGTCAGTCCAGAAGTGTACATACGTCCCCTTCATGCGAGACATGTGGCACACGCCTCCCAATGTGGATGTTACTAGCCATGTGCATGGGTATACCACGACAATACTGGGGTACATATGCCCACATAGTGTAGGCATGCACACGCCAGTCTGTCAAGACACATAATACCTGGTGCTGCTGAGTTCACATGGCCACATACTACCCAGTAGAGAATGACATACATCTGTACAGCTACCACGGCTTTGTCAGAAATGCACAACAGTTATGCTGGCCTGGCAGCAGTATTTCCTGCAAATAACTGGAAATAACAGCACACTAGGTATTTACAGTAGGCTGCTAGCCATATCACGAAGCACTGGGCAAACTACAGGCAGACTGCCACAACTCTGGAATACATATTGTATGGGGGATAGTACCAGTGATTATAGCTGGCTCGACACGCAGGTCACAGCATAGCATACACCTGTGAGAAAATGCATACCCACATCCAATGTCAATGCAACTACAGCCACATATGATACACAAGCTTAACACTGGAGCGGCATGTAACATAAGATAGAACAGGACAGAAAACAATGGCATTTACCATAGTCTGTACAGAGCCCATGTGTCATAAGTGCAATACACATACAGTCGTCAATCATCCTAATCCAAGGGTCTGCAACCTGCGGATCTGAAGCCACATGTGTCTCTTCAACCCTGCAGTAGTGGGTCCTTGTACCTCTAAGGATTAATGGACACACATCTGCACAACACACACACACACACACACACACACACACACACACACACACACACACACACACACACACACACACACACACACACACACACAGACCTAGCCATCCCAACACAGGAACACAGATATGGGCATATGTTAGGCATTGTTCTTATACACTTAGTTATATTATATATAGTATAACTATATATGGAACCATATATTCTCTGCTATCTTCATTGTAGGAGTCAGATAGCTGTTGTGCCTCCCAATGACATTAGTTTGGTGGGTGTGGGGTCAGGAATGGCTCTTTGGATAGTGAAGGCCGCCGACCCCTGCCATACACACACAGACCACAGTACTGTACACACAAACACAGAATGTCCAGGTAATGTCCTCGGACACAGCCCCTACTACACACAACATTTCCAGCAGTCAGTTATCTGACTGGCTGGTTATCAGGTATGCTGTCAATAACTAATGGTGTACAGACCATATGCATCATTTATATGTGGGCTTCATTTGCATAACACATGTGTGCACCTCTGCAGTCTAGAGGTCAGTGTATGTAGCAGTGTGTTATGCCCCTGTAAGGCAGTGTATGGGGGATATGCACCATATGTATCTGAGGGTGTTACATGTGAGGACCACCAGTAGTAAGCTGCCTTATGGTATGCGGATGTATATTACCATACATTTCACCTTGTCAACATTGCTGGCCTA
>NC_056744.1:1300496517-1300626517 GCF_019279795.1 Protopterus annectens | reverse complement strand
TTTCTCCAATGCCAACTTCATGCTTCTTAACACAGAAGTGTTGAACTTCATGACACCCATGCAGATGGACAATACAGTTACAACTGCTGAATCCTACACAAATGCACTCTATAAGAACTTACACGACTGCATAGATCGTGCTATCCCAAACAGAACCAAGATGCTATCCTCCAAAAAAAAGGAAGCCAACCTGGTGGTCCCCTGCCATAAACAAACTGTACAACAGAAGGAAGAAACTGTTGCAAAAGAGAGTAAAATCCCATGAGTGGAGGAGCTCCCTGGTCAGCCTCAGTAAGAAGCTGAGATCCCTTATAAGATCCTCCAAAGCTAGCTACGAAAACAAAATCTCCACTAATTCTAAGGACAACCACAAAGCATTCTAGAGCTCTGTCAAGAATCTCGATGGCAACACCCAGATCTGCTCTGAGTTACAGCACAAAGGCATGAAAATTACAGAACCAACTGATATTGCCAATATTCTGGCAGATAGGTTCAATGCTAACTTTACCCCCCTCACTCCCTAAAGGGCCCATATCCATACAGGAAGAATGCAGAGTCCCTGTAATCACAACTATGCAGGTAAAAGCTGCACTCTCTAAATCCAAAAACACAGCATCCATGGGACCGGACAACATCCCAGCCTGTGTTTTACATGAACTTCAGAACTAATTGGCTCCCCACTTAAGCACCATGTTCAATAATAGCCTCACATCAGGCTTTGTGCCCACTGAATGGTGCACAGCAACAGTTATTCCACTCCACAAAGGGAGATCCACCACTGATCCCGAGAACTAAAGACCTATTAGCCTGATGAGCCTGGTCTTTAAGCCCATGGAACGTATCATCATGGAACACATAAACAAAGACATTGGTAACCTCCAAACTCTGGATCCCACCCAGTTTGGGTTTGTGAAAGGCAGATCATGCCTTCTGAACCTGATCAACTTCTTTGAGGCAGTCACCAAAGCCATAGATGAGGGTAAGGTGGTTTACACAGCCTAGCTTGATTTCGCCAAGCCTTTTGACACCATCCTCCATTCTGGAATTATAGCTAAACTCACTAAACTATGTATAAATCCCTACGGCACAAGATGGGTTGCCAACTGGCTCACTGACAGAACCCACACTGTAAAAGTTGCAGAGTCCAAATTTGACCTCAAAGCAGTGACAAGTGGAGTACCACAGGGTTCCGTCCTGGGACCTCTCCTGTTTGGTATCTACTTCTGTGAAGTACAGACTAACACAGAAGGCCTCTGGCTAATAAAGTTTGCAGATGACTGCAAACTAGGAGCCATAGTCAAGTCCCCAAATGATGTGGACATCCTACAGAAGGGCCTCGCTGAGACAGATGCCTGGTGTCAGAGCCATGGCCTCAAGCTCAATACCAAAAAGTGCAGTCTCATCCCCTTTGGTAAAAACTCTGTACCCATGAACTACCAAATAGGCAGCAATCTACTTAACACCAAATGTGTGATAAGAGACCTTGGGACCCAGGTGGACAGTAGTTTCTCCTTTGATAGTCACATCGCCACAGTAGTCAGGAAGTCCTTCTACGTGGCACACGTCATCATAAAAGGGTTCTCATCCAGGAAAAAAGAAGTTATTGTTCCCCTCTACTCAACACTCATTAGACCCATTATACAGTACAACGCCCCTTTTGGAATGTACCTCACAAGACATCTGCAGTAGCTGGAAAGGCCACAGAAGTACCTCACAAAGAGGATTACTGGCCTCAAACAAATGCCCCACACTGACCGCCTCAAAAAACTTCAGTTTTACTCCATAGCATATCGCCTACTCCAAGGTGATCTCTGTCTAACATATAAAGCTATGTCAAACCCAGAGCTGTTGGACATGCTACACCTAAAGAAATCCCAATCCCTCTGAGCTACATGCTCTAGGGACCTAAACCTTGTCACTACAATAAACAGGACATGCTGGAGGGATAGATTCCTGTCCCAGAGACTTCCCATACTCTTGAACAAGCTACCCATCTATGTCAAGCAAAGTTCTTCATTAGCACTCTTCAAGAAAAATCTTGATGAGTGGATGGGAAATAGGAAATACACTCCGGGGATCACTTCTGTGTCTCTGCTCGACAGTGGCACAGGAAAATAACTTTCTTGGGTGGCGTAAGCCAAGGAGCCTTGTTGGCTAGGCTTAAGTAGGCACTTGAGCTGATAGCCTAGTACCTACCTATGAACCTATGAACCTATATATGAGCTTGGAATTCACCAATTATTTTCCAGCCACTGTCAGTGTCAGGGTTGTTCCAACAAGTATGTGCAATAACAATGGATCGTATATGTTGATATATTGTAACAGTAGACATATGTATGGGTATATTAGTGAGATGAACATGTAAAAGGTGGGCTTACTTTGCAAATATGATTTGCATTGTGGGATATTGTGCCAATAACTGTGTAATGTACAGTATTCTAGTCAGATCTGTATTCCATTTTACATAGCATTTCTGTTATGTTGTGCAAACATTAGTTATGTCTATTAGCAATTAGTTAGAGGATACATATGAATTGTATTCATCTGACAGTTTAGCAGCATGATAGCAAAGACAATTGGAAGAGCTAGGTAACTATCCATGCACATAAGACATGTAATATCCACCTCTCTAGTATCGTTTGCAAGCAATAACAGCTGTGCATGTGTACATGTTATGCAAATGTGTAGTGACCCTTGTTACAGGGCTGGGCCAGATGGCTATGTGCACACCTAAATAGAGTGGATATTGAGAGTAGAGACACACTGATTGAACTTTCAGGTTTGTGTGGCCTAACCTCTCATTGCTAACCTAACAGCTGCTTGCAAATACTGTATGTAAGATTGTGCACAGTACTGGTAATGAAACAAGTTGCATATCATCTTTAACTCCAATGTAACATCTGCAGTAGGAGTGTAAGATGTAGGAGACTGCTGCCCATGTGTAATAGCTGCTTCATAGGTGATGACTTACACTATCTGATTATATCCTGATCATGTTGATAGTGGCAGCAGAGTCTGTTGATACTTGACTCTGTTTGGGGAGTGGGTGTCCATGCCCAACAGAGCTCATGGTTCTGGTGGATATGTGAGTATATACCCAGAAAAGGATACAGACCTGTTGACACTTGCATCATCTGTAATCAACTATCAGGATGTGATGTGCTCCTCAGATGAGGATTTCTGCTAAAGTTAGCTACTATGTTTCTGTAATAGCCAGTGTTGTCACATCCATAAGACAAATATTTACTTGTGATCATCACTGTCTAAAACATCTTCATAAGCAATAAGTAAACTAAATACAGTACTTGGTACTTGTAGTACTAAATGCTCATACAGGCATGTCCACTAGTCAGCTACTGGTGTTTACTAATGTCAGCTTTGTGTATGTGGCCATCCTGGGGGAATGTAATCTCTATGCCATGTACACTGCCAAACCCACCTAACACCACACCCCACACACTGTCTGGAATGCAGCTATAGAGGTAAGCTGGAAGGCAGTCCAGTATACAGCCATGATTAATTGGACAGCCATGAGGTGTAAGTTAACACATGCATCTCATCACCACAACCAACACATACCCTTACCAGAACACAGTAAGGACACCCACACATACCACCAGAAATCACACACATTCACAAAGGCTTCTAAGTATCTGGCCAAGCAAGAGACCTCCCAAGCTGGAATAAACAGACAACAAAATACACAAACTGTATGACACAGTTTGCCAAATTGTGCCACTCCTCTGAACACGTGGCCAGAAGCATGCCCAACAGTACTCATTCGTGAATGCAAACTCTAGCACTATGTTACACACCAAACTATACGAGGGCAAACATACTGTCAGCTGCCTGTCTGCCATGATTAGCCACATACCCATACACTCAGACCACCTTTTGAACTATACACATGGCTCTGGCATATTCCATGTTGTTGTGCAGGACCTGTGATGCAGTAGCCTGGACTGCATGGAAAGCCCATGCAGGTATGTCCCAAGGCCTGGGTTGCATTCTGCCATTGGCCAGAATGATACTGCAGTACAGGGGCAAAAGGATTGCATTCCACAATTGTCTAATGTACTGGTGTAATTCAAAGGGTATCCAGGATCTCTCTGCCTGGGATAACATGGTTGACAGACCATGATGCTTTGCCAGACAGGGTCTGCACCTGTCACCCCTGGGAATCTGGATACTGGCTAGGGCTCATGCTTTCCCTATAATGTCCTCATTATACAAAGTTCAAGTGAAAGTCCACTGCTGTAACTGTGACAGCCAAGCGATAAACTGCGGGTCTCACTACTCAATGATACATTTCGAAAACTCAATATGGAGTCCCTTACGTCAATCCTTAACATGGAGAACATATCTGTGCAGTGACTGAGATATGGTTCAGTGCTCTGGAGACCACCCCTGCATGACCATGTTATAACATCTACCTCACCTCTTGGCCATTATCCTTTATTGGAACACATGGGCCACAGGTGTGTCCATATTCCTGAAGGATATGTACACCCCCACGCTAGTTGCACTTGCATATCATCAGATGCATTATGCTGAGCAAATACCTTTGTGCCAAAGTGGAATCCAAATTACATCTTGTGACAGATCACCCACCATGACTCAGAATTCCCAACTGTCATATTGTGCTGTAATGGTGAATATTAGGTTTGAGACAGAAAACCATGATAATGGCTACTCTCAACTATCTCATTATGAACTGGGAAGACTCCTCATGTACCAACACCTGTGATAAATGCATGTTGGATTTCATTAACCCCAATGACCTGGATCACCATAGTCACACAAACAGGGCTAACAGTATGCTACACATAGTCAGTCTCCAAAGCCAATGTTATGCTTCTTAAGAGTGAAGTGGTGACTGTCATGGCACCCATGCAGATGAACAATGCATGTGCAAATGCTGAATCCTACACAAATGCACTTTAAGCACTCACATAAGTGCAGTGATTGTGTTATTGAAACAGAACCAAGATTCAACCAAACACAAACAGGAAGGCAAACTGGTGGTACCCTGCCTTAAACTGTACCACAGAAGGTAGAAACTGTTGCAAGAATTAATACATATGAGTGGAGGTGATCCCTGGTCAGCCTCAGTAAGATGCAGATACACCATATAAAACCACACAAAGCTACTGTGAAACAAATCAGCCACATATTATGAGGCCAATCACAGAGCATTCTATAGCTATATTCTGTACGTCTAAGTGCATGAGCATGCACACTGTGGCCTTCTGTAGTTAAAATCAGAGTGCATCCCAAACAGCCCTGTGCTACTAAGTATATCAGCATACCCACTGCCACCTTGTGCAATTTGAGTCAGTGCATCCAAACAAGTCCTGTGATTCTATGTGTATGAGCATGACCACGGTAACCCTGTATTGTGATAGTAGTTGCCCGTTCCACAGATGGGCATACTCCAGTTCAGGGCTTGTTGTGCTACGACTATACCACTCAGGCCTACCTATGTCTTACCTGCAGATGATGTGTCTTGTTTGTGCATACAGGTTGTAATGGACTCCTACTTTAAACACACAGGTTTACAACTATGTACATCTTAACTGTCAGTATCCCTGTTAACTGTCAGTATCCCTGTTGATGTCGTCAATCTTAGAAGGGCATTCTGACTGCCTTAACATGTGTAATCTCTGTGGCATGTCTTGTAACTCCGTAGTATTGTAATAGTGATCGGTAGATAGGCAGGAGTTCTGATCCCACCACTGGCAACTGTGCGTATGTGTGTCAGCAAATGCCTGAGTGTGCGAATTTGTGTCTGCATCCTGTCATGACAGTGGGTTTTACTGCTTTCCAAAGAGAAACCACCTTTTGCACTGGCCTATATCCTTGTCATCTGCTAAACTACCCGTTCCCCCCCTCCCCACTGCAAGTAATCAGTCCTGTGATGTCACCCAACTCAGAAGTAGAATCAGATTAAGTGTAATTGTATGGGTTCTGTGGCACATACCCCAACTGCATACCACTCTACTAGTTACCTTTACATAGACAAGACTTGTAAGCACAATACTGGCAAGTGTGTGTATTTGTGTGTGTGTGACTACCCTGTAGCCAGGCATACACATGTGTTATGTCTATTAACATGCTGCACACCATGGTAGTCATCTGTGGTGCGTGGAGCCTACAAATTATTACATAGTTAGGAATAGAAAAGAATAGACAGTCAAAAGTGACTACTGTTGCGTATGTTATTTTCCTGTGCCACTGTCGAGCAGTGACACAGAAGTGGTCCCCAGGTGTATTTCCATACCCATCATTGCCACACCAAAACTCCACAATCCCCAGGATATATTTCCTTAGTCATCATTCCCCACCCCAAACTCCACATACACAACAACCATCCCTTCTCTGGTGAACTGATTAAGATTTAAATGTTATAATACAAGAGTTGCCTCTGTTTTGTGTACACGTCAATTCCTTTGGAACCCTTCTGTGTCACAAAAGGTGTTCAGACATGTTTATATATATGGTTATAGCTGTCTGTGTGTATATATATATATATATATATATATATATATATATATATATATATATATATATATATATATATAGTTCCCCTTCAGAAGCCTGAATGATCATAAGCTCGGAATTCATAAGCCTGAAACCAAAAGCCTGAAAACTCAAAAGCCTGAAAACTCAAAAGCCTGAAACTCAAAAGTCTGAAAACACACAGAATACAAATAGTGCTAATATGCCAGTACAATGACGCTACTATCTACCCACTTAGCTTAACCCAAACCCTAACCCTAAGATCCGTCATTATTGCACACTCAGCTAACCCACGCCCTAACCCTAACTCACTTAAACCACCCCTAACCCTAAAGTCTGTCACTATCACACACACGCCTAACCTGCACCCTAACCCTAACTCACTTAACCCGCTCCCTAACCCTAATGTAAAAACAATCTCACACTTACCTGAACCCAACCCGTAACTTTCCACCACAGCGCTAAGAATAGCGAAGCCACATTAAAGTCAGTATGCATATTTTGTGTGTTTTAAGGCTTTTGAGTTTTCAGGCTTTTGGTCTCAGGCTTATGAATTTCGAGCTTATGATCATTCAGGCTTCTGAAGGAGAACTATATATATATATATATATATATATATATATATATATATATATATTTATGTGTACACATCCCGTAAGTGTATATATGTATTTAGTATTCATTTATAACAGTTGTACATATGTAGACTTGTCTATGTTGTTTCACAGAGTACAGTACATTCAAAGGTACTGTACATATGCACACAAAGTGACTGTCCCATTTGTTTTCAGTACTGTGGAATACCTGTAGTAAAATGTGTATTATAAAAACCATGAAACATGTATACAACCCAAATGGCTTAGTAGTAAGTCCAGTGATCATGGTGTGCATGGTCCAGGGTTCAAGATCTGCAAGGGTTGTTAATAATGTCATTTAGGACTGAATAAAGCACTTTTAAGCAGTTGTAAGTGGGTGTAAATATGTTTTTGTGACAGTAAGCAGCGGGTACACACAGTTAAATGACATGTGCAACTCGCAGTACACTTGAAATGCCCTTCTTTGGTAATCCTGATGATGTCATTCATTGTGACATACACCTTTGGGGAAGAAGTACTTCAGTAATGTCTGTGGTGCGTACTATAACTGCATACTGCTGTAGTGTAAGAAGTTAGTTAGGCAGGGGTTGAAATACCAGATATGACAGGTGTGTGAGTGAGTGTGTGTGTCAAAGGAAAAAACTTCAAAGACCAATACACATAAGGTTTAGTTAAGGCACATTTAATAACTTGCTGCAAGGAGACAAAAACATGCAAATACAAGGATTTGTCTAACTACTAACAGGAAGTATGCTTATTCTTATACTGTTTTACAAGACATGGCCTTCTATGGCTGACGTAATCAAACACAACTTTTAGCATTGTTCTACAGCAGATGTTACTCAGATTTTCTGCTGACATGACTAGATTTGTGAGAAACATTTTGAGAAAAACAACCTGGCCTTGGTGGGCACTAATCCGTTTACAGGCTTCTATTGTACAGTGTTACATTTCAAGGTACTTTTCTAACTCAGATACAAGCAAATGCTGATTGCAGTTCATATTTTCAAGCAGGCTTTGACCTAATTATCTATAGCTTCTACAGCTGTGTATTTTCTCACAGCACAAGCAGAACTCCTTGTCTAAGTTTCATACAAGTAGTATTGTTCTATTCATTATTTTCCTAACATAAGCAGGAATCATCTGCTTCTCAGTAAATTTCCAAGGCACAAGCAAAGATTTTAGCTAACAATACAAGGTCAGAAAGCATCTGCAGTTTGTACAGATTTATGCAGTATGAAATAGAATAAATGTGTTAACCCTTTTCAAGCTCTAAATGCACTAAGCATATTACTAATACACACATTAATATATATTTTTCTGACAGTGTGCATGACTTGTATTCTCTGTAGTGGTGGTTGTGAGTGTTTGACACCTGTGGGCAATGTGGAGGGGGATTTGCATATATTTTATGTTCACCGTACTCTATATCACAATGTCAACCATACAGGGATAACAGATGTACATTAGCTGTGATGCTGGAGTGCAAAGCCATACCCATACATGTGACATCAAGGCCAGCCAATCACAGTCAGCAACCCCACTAGTACCCAGAGCACACACTCACCCATATGTCATATGCACACACATGCCCAGGCAACAGCCAATATGTGGGTAGTACACTGCATATTGGCCACTGATAGTAACTATGCAGTGAGCTACAGAGGGCATGTCACCCTGGCTATCTGTCCAATATGCACTTACATGCACACAGTGCACCTCCACCATGTTCTGTAATGGACACCTGCACCACCTATAGTGCCTTCACATGTGAATCACAAAGGACATACCATGCCTGACAACATGCTTACAACTGCTTTACAGTGCCGTAATTACTCTGTATCCATCGACCCTTGTTCTGCCTAGCAACAAAATAAACAACCTTTGCTAGGCTTAAACCCAAGACCATGCACACCATAGCCAAAGTGGTTTACCTCTAAGCCACCTCTGATATGCATAACCATGCTGTATTCACAAACATATCATCCTGCCCAGTCATTCAGCAGTACAGAGTAGGTATTGTAACATGCACATGTATGTGTGTGTGAAAATATATCAATGTCTACACAGATACAATATGTATGTGTATGTATATATATATATATATATATATATATATATATATATATATATATATATATATATATATATATATATATATATATAAGAGAGAGTGAGAGAGAGAGAGAGAGAGAGAGATATAGATATATATATATATATATATATATATATATATATATATATATATATATATATATATATATATATATATATATATATATATATATATATATATATATATATATATATATATATCCACATATGTGTAAGCAGATATTTATATCTATATAGATATATACGGACATATATCTGTAGATAAGGTGGGAACATAGCAGAAACATATATATCCACATGTACCATGAATGGGGTTGACAGGCACAAACAACATACATCATGCACGAATAGGTATTTCCTCCCTCAGCAAAACATGTCTGACCTGCAATACACTACCATCTGCTGCAGATCCCATAACCAGGACCTTACACAACAAGGCCACAAGATGTTAACAGTACCCCATCCCACCTGTATGATGTCAGGCTGGTATCAGTAACATATCATGCAGTACAGTCAAGCTCATAATGGCTCCCATTTTGCAGTCATCTGTTAACTTTGTTAGCCAGAGTCCCGTACTGTTGGCCTGTACTACAGAGATGTAGAATTCAAACAACACTTGTCCCAGGACCGAACCCACCTATCACTTGTCTGGGGATGGATTTGGAGACAGTTACACCTACAGTTTGGGTTTTGTCAGTAAGCCATGTGGCAAACCATCAAGTGACATAGGGATATATGGCTGGATTAGTGTGTTAATCTATGTTTCCAGACTGGTGTATGGTATTGAAGGGCTTCGTGAGGTCCACATAGGCGTTGTGGACTGCCATACCCTCTTCAACAGCTATGCAGACTGAGTCAAAGCAGACATTCCATTTCAAGAGGCAAGACTGGCCCTCCATGAGCCCAATCTGTGTGGGGTCCAGTGTTTGAGGGTTGTCAATGTCTGTGTTCCAAACTTCCCTGATAATGCATTCCATGGCCATGCAGATCAGGCTTGTCACACTGATGTGACAGTAGTTCAAGGAATCCAAGGTGGATCGCCCCTTGTGGAGTGGGATAACTGCAGCTGTGCGCCACTCAGTGGGCACTAGGCAAGATGCAAGGTTATGATTACACATGACAGCCTGGTCCCATGTATTAGGTTCATAGGTTCATAGGTAGGTACTAGGCTATCAACCCAAGGGCCTACATAAGCCTAGCCAGCAACATTCCATAGCTTACGCCACCCATGAAAGTTATTTTCATGTGCCACTGTCCAGCAGAGACACAGAAGTGATCCCCGGGGTGTATTTCCTATTTCCCATCCACTCATCAAGATTTTTCTTGAAGAGTGCTAATGAAGAATTTTGCTTGACATAGATGGGTAGCTTGTTCCAGAGTATAGGAAGTCTCTGGGACAGGAATCTATCCCTCCAGCATTTCCTGTTTATTGTGGTGACAAGGTTTAGGTCCCTAGAGCATGTAACTTGGAGGAATTGGGATTTATTTAGGTTTAGCATGTCCAACAGCTCTGGGTTTGACATAGCTTTATATGTTAGGCAGAGATCACCTCGGAGTAGGTGATATGCTACGGAGTAAAGCTGGAGTTTTTTGAGGTGGTCAGTGTAGGACATTTGTTTGAGGCCAGTAATCCTCTTTGTGAGGTACTTCTGTGGCCTTTCCAGCTGCTGCAGATGTCTTGTGAGGTACATTCCAAAAGGGGCGTTGTACTCTATAATGGGTCTAATGAGTGATAAGTAAAGGGGAACAATGATCTCTTTTTTCTTGGATGAGAACCCTTTTATGATGAGGTGCGCCACGTAAAAGGACTTCCTGACTACTATGGTGATGTGACTATCAAAGGAGAGACTACTGTCCACCTGGGTCCCAAGGTCTCTTATCACGTGTTCGGTGTTAAGTAGATTGCTGCCTATGTGGTAGTTTATGGGTACAGAGTTTTTACCAAAGGGGATGACACTGCACTTTTTGGCATTGAGCTTGAGTCCATGGCTCTGACACCAGGCATCTGTCTCAGTGAGGCCCTTCTGTAGGATGTCCACATCATTTGGGGACTTGACTATGGCTCCTAGTTTGCAGTCATCTACGAACTTCATTAGCCAGAGTCCTTCTGTGTTAGCCTGTACTTCAGAAAAGTAGATACCAAACAGGAGAGGTCCCAGGATGGAACCCTGTGGTACTCCACTTGTCACTGCTTTGATGTCAGATTTGGAGTCTGCAACTTTTACAGTGTGGGTTCTGTCAGTGAGCCAGTTGGCAACCCATCTTGTGATGTAGGGATTTATACCTAGTTTAGTGAGTTTAGCTATAATTCCAGAATGGGGGATGGTGTTGAAAGCCCTGGCGAGGTCAAGATAGGCTGTGTGAACCACCTTACCGTGATCCACAGCTTTGGTGACTGCCTCAAAGAAGTCGATCAGGTTCAGGAGGCATGATCTGCCTTTCACAAACCCGAACTGGGTGGGATCCAGAGTTTGGAGGTTACCAATGTCTTTGTTTATGAGTTCCATGATGATACGTTCCATGGCATTGCAGACCAGGCTCATCAGGCTAATAGGTCGATAGTTCCTGGGATCAGTGGTGGCTCCCCCTTTGTGGAGTGGGATAACTATTGCCGTGCTCCATTCAGTGGGCACAAAGCCTGATGCATGGCTATTATTGAACATGGTGCTTAAGTGGGGAGCCAGTTCATTCTGAAGTTTGTGTATTCTTAGCTGTGGATAGGGCTGTTTCTGCCTGTGTGGCCATGATTACTGGCCAATAGAACTCTGTTCATATTGCCATTGGCCCTTTTGGGGGTGAGAGGGGGTGACTGTGGCACTAAACCAATCCGCCACGATATTGGCACAATCCGTGGGAGCAATCTATGTAATGCCATTCTGTCATAGCTCAGAGCACATCAAAGCATTGCCTGTTAGATTCAGGACATAACTATAGAATGGTGTGTGGCTGTCTGTGGAATCTGTGGTGATTTTAGTTACATAACCAGCTTTGGAGGATTCCATGGGGGATCTCAACATCCTACTGTGGCTGGTAAGGGAGTTGTTTGCATCCTTGGAGTATCCTTTTTGCTTCAACAGTGTCTACCTTCTGCTGTATACTCTGTTAATGACAGGAGACCACCAGAGTGGCTTGCTTATTTGGGAGGTGAGCATTGTGGTTCCATGTGTGATATCAGGAATCATGCACAAGTGGATGTGCTCATACAGTACCTTAGTATAGGATTCATCTGTAGAATTGTCAGCTCCTGTCTCCATGGGTGTCACAAACATTGTCACTTCTGCCTTGTGTAGCATGAAGCTGGCTTTGGGAAGGTCTTTTATGGACAGCTGTATATACATTCCTTACACATGTTCACTTTGATTAGTCTATACTGGGATTACTGTGGTGAAACCTCAGTCTCATGTACTGTTGTGATGGCTGAGTGGTTAGTCACTGTGACCATAATGTACAGTGTCCTGGGTTCATGACCTGCAAAGGTGGGGTATTTTTGTCCGGCCAGGACAGTGATTAATGCATACAGACTAATTGTGGAAATTAGGTTAGTCATACTTAATACAATTCAAATGCCCTGCATTGGCAATCCTGCTGATGTCAATCACTGGGGAGTACATCTTTGGGGAAGATAGTACTCCAGCAATCTCTGTGGTGCATGTTAAAACAGTGTAATACTGTAGTGTGATATAGAACTCTGGTATGGGTTCTAGTCTCACACATGGGAGTTGTGGATTCTTTGGTGTCTATTCCTATGCCTGTGTAGAGAAAGCTGCATGTTTGGCTAGTCACACTCACTATGATTCAATGGCCCTACTTTGGCAATCCTGCTGATGTCATCCACCTAGAAATACACCTCTGGGATTGTTGTAATCCAGTAATCTCTGTAGCATGTCCTGTACCTGCATAATGCTGTAGTGTGATAAACTAGTTTGGCAGGTGTTCTAATCCCAGACTTGCTGACTGCCTGACTGCCTGAGATGGGAAAAATGCTTTTTAGAGTACTCACACTCCTTGCAATTTATATACTCAACTTTGGCAAGGCTGCTGATGTCACCCACCTAGAAATACACCTCTGGGAATGATGTAACCCAGTAATCACGGTAGCTCATCGGGTAACTGCATACTGCTGGAGTGTGATTTAGAACTGTGGCAGGGTTCCATCCACAACCATGGCAGTTGTGTGTGTTTCAATGTCTGTGTAGGAAACAATGCATTATAGCCTACTCACTCACAGGACAAATGCCCTACTTTGGTAATCCTGCTGATGTCATTCCTTGTCAAATACACCTTTGGGGAATGAGATCCCTAGTAATCCCTGTGGTGTGTCCTATAACATCTTCATGCAGTAGTGTGATATAGATCTTGGTCATGGGTTCTATACACACACATGTCAGTTGTGGATGTTTTGTATGTGTCTCACTGTCTGTTTTGTGAGCAATGCATTTTAGACTACTCAATTGCAGGAAATATGAAATGCCCTACTTTGGTAAACCTGCTGATGTAATTCCTTGTGAAATACCCCTTTGGTGATGGGGTAGCCCAGTAATCTCTGTAGCATGTGATATAACTATGTAATGTTGTAGTATGATAAATGAGCTAGGTAGGTCTTCTGAAACATGACAGGTGTGTGTTTTTGTGTGTTTGCTGGTCATATCCTGTGTGGAGGTGCTGTGTGGAGGTGGCTGTGAGTGTCTAACCACTGGACATGTTGAGGAATGGGTTTTGTAGTTTTCCCTATATGGTGGCCATATTATAAGTCACAATGTCCACCTCACGAGGATTACAGATTTAAATCAGCCAAGAGACAGGGTTGGCAAGCCATACCCCTACATCTGGCTAATGACCTGGTGAACAAAGTAAACAACCCTACTATTACCCAGAATATGGTCTGAACCCATGTGTCATACACAAACACACTTGCCTAGAAAAATCCCGCTATGTTGTTAGTACCATGCACATTTTTGACAGATAGTAAGCATGGTGTGAGTGCAGTGGGCTGCAGAGGGCATGACACCCTGTCCACCAGTACAATAAGCACATAATTGCGGACAATGTGCCTTCACTATGTTCCCCACTGGATGCTTGAAACATATGTGGTGCCATCAAATGTGATCCACAAAGGACATACAATGCCCTGCACACATGCCCTGTATGGACAGATGCCACTGACACCAGAGAATACCTGTATCATGCTAAAAATGCAGATGCAGCGTCAACCTGCTGTTTATTAGCAGGTCCTGCCACACCAGGCCAGGACTGGCACATCTGATAATAACAGTCTGTGTACATAATATGTGCTAGGCAAACCAGGTACACTTAAACATGTCACTGTACATTAATGTTGGATGTGCACATCCCAGGCAATGTCCATGTCAAGGACTATCAAACACAGACATGGCATGCATTGCAAAGCAATGATCACACACAATAGTAACCAGGATGACAGAACGGTTAATACAATATCCATCTGTGTGGGACATTGCGGACACTACACTCCTGAACCACACTGCAGACCATTGTCAGGTGGCCTGATGCCAAGGATTACCCCTCACTCAGCCTTGTACAGCCATCTTGCATAGCCAACCACTACACACCCATGAAGCAATGCACACATGCATGTCAGTACTGGCACCTTGTGTCTGCATGTGGGGTATGATGTTCCCAACCATAGTCACACTCAGTATAACTCCCATTGGCATACTGACTGATGTCAGACACATTCACATGCCCTAGCCCACAGAACCTCAGGATAACCCCTGGAGTGCATTACTGTAGTGTGACAAACTAAGTAGTTAGGAAGTGTATTTGTGAGCCTGCCAAAGTGTGCCAATGTGTCTGAGTCCCTTAGATAGTGTGGCTGTGTTGACAATGACATCTGTTCATGTGGACAGCCAGGTGTGCTACACCTAATGTATGTCTACTATATCTGTGTTGCAGATGTCGCTCACCAGCACACACATATATGTTCTTACAGCACACCAACATGTCAGCTTTGTGGCACATGGAGTAACTGCATGCACTTGTGATAGTAATGGCTAGTCAGTCAAGGGTAGGTGTGTGACAGAAGATGCTTAGGTTTTAGTCTCCCAGCCCTTTTCTGATGTACTTTGCCTCTGTGTGTCCCTCCCACACACTCTCTGGTGGATGTGGAGATGTACACCTGCTCAGCAGCAGCTTGTGTTTTGTAAGTGATGGTCATGGTCAGATATTGGCCTCTGCACCTATTGCAGTCCTCCTCTAGCTGATTGCATGTGGAACAGCTGTGGTGACATTCCCATAGCCAATTGCATGGAAAAACAGTACATTATCTAGGAACATCATGTTGGTGTTTGCCCATGACAGTTGCTGTGAGTGGAACCTGGATCTGGTGTTTGGTAAACAGCATCACTGATGAAATCTGGATATTCCTCAAACAACATACACAGTGGAAAATATCCTAAAGACAGGAGGGTGATGTGCAGACATGACTAGAGCATGTAGGTGTAGCTAAGCTTCATTCAGACTACTGCCAGTTTAACAGCTTTTATGTGGTAATGGCTACTCTGCATGTTTTAATAACTGACAAGACAGGGTTCTGTTTGTGAGGAAACCCCCATCTGTAGGGTCATCTGTGGACTGGTCAGTGTGTGGAACCATTTGTTTCTTGTGTTACTCACAGAACAAACATCTGTGAACTGCGGAAGCATAGTGTGAGGATTGCAGCCAGTACATGGTGATAGTGATGAGAGTTACTTCCATCGCATCCCTGATTGGACATACGTCACACGAAATAGTGGTATGACAGTCACTGTCTGAGGTTATCACAGTGACATGCCAATAATGGGCCACTGTTCATAGCTGCAGTCACAAGTCCTGTCATGCAGTATATATGCATGTGTTGTGCTCCCTCTGCAAATGTATGACATCTGTTGTCTTGGGTTAAAGGTAATATCTATGCATGCTATTATAAGTAATCCTGAATGCTGTTGACTATTACTAAGCCTTATCTGTGTTAAAACTGCAACACCATAGGCTGTATGGGATTGGAGGTCCCGGCTGAACCACCTGTCTCACTTCAGCAGGCCATGGCACGGGGCACCAGAACATCTGTGGCCCAGCCTGGGACCTCCTCATCCATTGGCCCTGCACCACCTTTGGGTGGAACCGCCGCAAGGGGATGGGGCTCGGCACCCCCCCCTTGGGAGTAGGAGTGGACAGAAACCTGTCACCCGTGGTATGGTCTGGGCCATGGTGCATAGGGAGCTCGAAAGGGAGATTTGAGACCACCTATGGCAGCTTGAGGGCCAAGTGGTACAACTAGAGGTTGAGCCTGCCCCTCCTACACAGCCTCCAGCACAGCCACCTTCTTGGCTGTGAAGGTGCAATGGTGACTGCCTATGGGTGGGGACCTCAGTCCCACTGTATCCATTTACGGGATCATGGGCTTAGGACTTCCAAACACCCCTCCCTGTCCAAGGTGTCCCTCCCCACATGTGTCATATACTGCCCCTGTACACATCTTGTTTGTCTTGTCTGTCATCCTACCCAACCTATCCTCCCTGATCATACCTAGGTGGGACAGGTAGGTCTGCTGGGACCGGCCTTCCCATACGAGCTATGTTGTAGCATGTTTAAGGCAGATATGGGTTAGTAACAGTCAACAGCATTCACTATTAGTTATAACAACATGTAAAGGTATTCTCATTACCCAGCCCAGGGCACCAGATATAAAATAGTTGCAGAGCAGGCGGAACACATGCATATATGGGTAAACAGAGGCCATTACAACATGTAGATTTCACTGATGGCAGCAGGCCACCAATATGGGAGTATTTTAACATGGCGCATGCATAGAAACAGATGTGAATATTTATAAACCAATAGGACATATGTCCTAACAAAGGTTAGAAGTGTAGACATACCAAATGAGTTGTGTAAATCGGTTGTTTTTGCACATATGGTAGGAGTGAGAGAGAGAGAGTTCAGTTAACAACTAATAAATCCTTGTAGTTTTCACAACATTCGTAGGCACTGCAGTGGTCTGCCCCTTACATATATTATTACACTACCCAATGGCGTTATATTGTACAATGGTATGTTTGTAGATTAGTATGTATGGGACCTTTGTCTTACGTACAGGCTTGACAAGATGCAGGTGTTAATGCAACATATTTTGAGAATGCTCTCATACACTTTGGGTGAGATGCTGGGATGACAGGTATGTTTGCATGTACATTGACTATGCACAAGTCTGACTATCAGTTATATGTCATTAACAGCTGCCTATATTTCTTGGATCATCACACTAATTTGTCAGGGGAACGGGGCAAAAGGCAGGTGATGTGGGCCATTTATCAGGACATACTGGGCAAACTGGAACAGTTGAGGGGTATGAATATGCATATCACTCTCTATTTGAACATTTTAGCAAAATCTGTACAGTTATTAAGTGTTTATATGCATACAGCTTTCTCACTGAACATTCTAACAAACTGTGTGCAGTTGTGTGGAATAATTATGCATAGAACTTGCTAGTGCTCCAGAGATCCAATGCCCTGCTGTGTGTGACAAATGCATTACAGTTAAGATCACTGTACACTATGCTATCAGGCAATTGTGAGGCATTGCAATGTATTTTGTCTAATATGACTGACCTGTTTGTACTTCCAACATTGTTATACAGCAATTCATGCACATTTTATCTGCATACCACAGTGTGGGTAACACTGCTTACTACAACAGTACTATTTAATAACTGCAACAGTACAACAACATATGACTGCAGAGTAAACAGAAGCAATGCAGGGCTTACACCTTTATTTGCAGCATATTACACAATTCTGTATACTGGTACAACACTTTCTGAGGCTCTTACATGTATTTGTTATGACAGTACATGCAGGCTATTTACTAACCTGCCTCATGACGCATCCTTTGCAGCCTAGCATCATAGGCTTGCTGGTTCACAGCATGCTCATCTGCAGCTGTCAGAGAAGTACAGTGATATTTAACCATACCTATCCATAGTATACACAAGCTAGGCAATTATTAACTACATAGTAGAAGGAGTACTTACTCAGTTCTGGGGCAATCTGCATCTGCCTTGCTTCCTGGATCCACTGTTCCAGGACATCCCCCCTTCACCACTTGAGGTCTGCATAGTGGTGCCTGACCTGCTCACCAGTATGTGGGATACCTGTGGCACTAGTGAGGTCACGGCCGAGACTGTCCCAGGCCTCTGTTTTGTACTGCGAGCCCTGTTACTGGCCCTGCAGTAGTCTCCTGTCATGGTGCTTTACCAGGAGCCATACCATGAATTTGGACTCCTGGATGCCCCAGCACTGCACTCTAAAGTGAGTGCCTTCTCCCACTCCAGCCATTCTGCCTGCAGGGGGATGCTACAACCAGTTATGAGCCGTATTCCCACCTCTTCAGTTTAAGTAGGGACAGATTCCTGCACTTTTCTGTAATTGGCCGGTTTCGAAAAGGCTAAGCTATGGGCACACCTGCTTACTTCAGGTTGGCACTGCTTAAAGAGGTGTACCTGTGCGCATATTTTATTGGCTTCCCTACACATTGCTTACAATTACTTAGTTGGGCTGTGCTGCGGTTAGCATTGCTTATTGGTTATCTAGCATTATCTTTGTCTTTTGTCAACGATGTCTTATTCATTACATGTTATATATGTGTCTGGTATCCGTGATTCATGTGTACATACACTGTATGGGGTATGGGGTTCTGGGGACTTCATAACTTTATTACAGTGACACCTCAACTCTATGTTTACTGCAGTACTCCAATTCACATATTTATGGTCTGTGGCGGGATATAGAACATTACACTGTACGTAGATTCAGTTCACATGTTTGATTTGATTTCCCTGTGGTGAAGAGCAGTTTGCTGATACCTCCTTTGCATGTATTGCTATCATGGCATACTGGTTAACTACTGTGACTGTGATGTACAGGGTCCTGAGTTCTAGCCTTGCAGAGGCTGTTTATTTTGTTGCTGGGCAGAACATGAGCCGTTGGGTACAGAGCGATTAAGGCAATTTAAAGCAGTTGTGAGCGGGTGTGCGCAGGTTTGTATGGAGCTTAGCAATGCTAACCTCCAGTTACAGTGTCTTACACTCAGTTAGCTTCTACTTTGCTTAATGTGTGTAGGCAATGCATACCCCCATGCAAACGCACTTAAACATGCTTACTGGTGCTTATATATGCTTACTACTGCTTATTTATGCCTAAACCTGATTATTAGTGCCTTATTCATTATGACACTGACACTTCACTCCAGTTCACTTTTAATTGTTATTATGCAGGTTATACAGCAGACAGATGTCAAAATATGTTCATATACAGATTACCAATGGAAAATGGTATGTGCTGCAGTGGGATTCGAAATGGGAATGTCTGTTCATGAGGTGGATACTCTAACCACTACACTATTGCTGTGTTGCTTCATTTGCATGTATACCCATATACCCATGGATCCTAGTTCCCCAAACAACCACCCCAACACTTCACTGACACAGCAGTCATCCACTACACACTGGCCACTCCCTACCCCTGTAGACACATCCCGTGGGTTGACTCACTCCACATATCCTCAGACATCCCAACCTTTTAGTCCACAAACATTGGTGAAATGAGTGACCAATAGGACAATATTCACAATTTTTGGGTTGTCCCACCTGGGGCACACATGTCTTTATTTCAAGATTAGAGTCTATACTTCATTACATCGTTACTCCCGTTAACAAGACACTACAATAAATTAATAACCATGACTATGTGGTAATGCACACGTTATACATGAGAGCTAATAATGTATGAGTTTGGCGAAATTATATTAGAAATAGGACCAGTTTAGTGATTGACATTGCCGTAGCAGGCAGATTACAGGAATGACTCCACTATTTCATAGTGAGAAAGTCCTCACATTTTATTTTTTGAGAACAGCACTGACTTCGGACAAAGTACACACTTCTGCATTTTTGCAGAATCATCCCTTCCCTCTTATGCACAACCTATTATTCTATCTATTGTCGAGGTTTGTAGGGGCACTTTCATGTTATTTATGTCTGAAAAAGGAATGAATGTGTTACAGGGGCTGTAATTCTACATATAGATGTATGCATGTGAGTATGCATATATATTTATAACGAACTCGCTGACCTCCACGAGGTGATCCAATTAGAGCCAGGCCATCCAAACCTGACATGCCTGGATCCATAATTTCATACCCATGGTTACTCCACCCCACCCGGGTTCGACATACATGCAAGCCATCCATTCTCCAGTTGCTATCACAGCCATGACACACCTCCACACATTGCCCTCTCCCCAGCATTAGGAACCCTACACGTATGTTGTCTCAACCCATGTATCATCAGGCTCTTCCACCATTTGGTCCTTGAACATACCTGCCCTTGCTTGTATAATGGTCGGAGATCCACACTGTCTAGCAATTTTTGGGTAGTCCCACCAGGGGCTACCCTGTGATTGTTTGTAAAGGTGACTTAGCAGATCAACAGTGTTACTACCACTGGTAGTATCCTGCCTGTGTTTTGAGTAGCAGTGATATGCTCACCCCTGCCCAGCTTGATATGACATAAGCTGACAGCACTAAATAATACTGGAGTTTCTGTTGATTTACTTCTCATTCTTTTTGTATGCTTTATTGTCATGATGTTCATTCTTCATAGATATATATATATATTATATATATATATATATATATATATATATATATATATATTATATATCTGTACGTACACATGCACATACATCTACATAATTATATACATTTCCTATGCTGCTGCATGACTGTGCTGGGCGATATGTTTGTGATAACATCAGATTTATGTATACCTGCCATGGCTTAGTGGTAAATCACATTGGCTATAGTGTGCAGGGTCTTGGGTTTGACCTTTGCAGAGGCCATTTAATTTGTTGCTGGCCAGAACAAGGGCCATTGGATACAGAGTGATTAAAGCACTTTTAAGCAGTTGTGAGCGGGTGTGTGCATCTTGCGCGATGGTAGGCTGTGCTATCTTCCAGTTACAGTTTCTTAAATTCAGTTAGCTTCTACTATGCTTAATGTGTGTGTGTACTGCTTACACCTGCGCAAACACACTTAGACTTGCTTACTATATGTTTACTACTGCTTATTTGTGCTTACACCTGCTTACTAGTGCCTTACTCATTATGACACTACCACTTTGATTAAATGACATTAGTTAAACATTTCATGCAGTACTCCAGTTCACATGTACATGTTATTATGTAGATTATACAGCAAAAAGATGTATAAATATGTTCATATACACATTCCACATGGAAAATGATATGTGTTATAGTGGGACTCAAACCATGAATGCCTGTTCATTAGGTGGACGCTCTAACCACTACACTATTAATGTTAATGTTGATTCTGCATGTATTTTTATTTGGGTGATTTTGATGTGTACACTACGCTAAGCAGAGGGCAGTGACACACAAACATGCTGCACTTTGCTTACACTTTCAATAATGAAGCACTACAAATGTAAAATAGGGACATGGGGAATCTAATTGTGATAGTTCTAGGGACAGTGGCTCAACATTCCACTACGTACTTGTGTGTTTACTACTTTGATTTTATTTCAGTGTTCATGGACACTCTTGTATGCTTAGCATACATTTCAGTATCCACAGACACTGAATTAATTGCTTACTATTAAAGGGGGGCTCTAATATTAAGCATTGTAGGTTGTGCAACTGCGGGGGCATTTTTAAGCCTCCGTAGTGCACTTAAACACGTCCCCTGCACTCATACACATTTCCTGTGCACGTAGAGGGTGTGGCAGCGTGCCCTTATAAATGTTCATATGGTGCTGCTGCACCATCTGTAAGGAGGATGCTTGGCACAAGGCTAAAACCGTCCTTGTGCCGAGCTTCATGAATCCCGGGGATTGTCTTCTATCTTACATCTAATACTGTAATTCCTCCTAATTTAGCTATAGTAACATCTAATATTTTTATACGTTTTTGACATAATATACATATTTCTGAACAAGTATCTTTACCCATATTCCAAATAATAGGTCCATCCCATAACTCTTCTGTTAATAATCTAGTGTCCTCTAATATAATGATCTGAGCATTTCTTAAAACACACCATTCCAGGATTCCTATTCCTTTCTTAACATGTTTTGTGCCATTAACATTTAAAGCTAAAATCTTCATATTTTAGCAGGAGTTAGTATATCTTTCTATTCCTTTACCTTTTTTTGCTTTATTTTGCGATTATTCTTTTAAATTTTCTTTTTCTTTATTTTAGTCTCTTTCCTATAGTATTTTTCTTTCTTCTCACTACCTGCCAGTTCACATATTCTTCTTCACTTGTGTCTAATGACACTTCTTCCCTCTCTTTCTATCCTTCTTTTGCATTTATTTCTATATTTTGCATCTCAATCTCCCCTTTTTGTTCCTTTTTTTCTGATCCACTTTTTGTATATCTTCTTTTCTATAATTTGCACATTTTCTTCACATTCTATCCATGCATGCCCAGTATTACCAAATTTCTTAAATTTCAAATCACATTTTTTTGCTTCATGTCCCGTTTTACCACATGTAAAATATTTTTGCTTGCTATATTCAGTAATCAAATTATCATCTTTCCCACAGAAAAAAACAAGTTTTAAGCTGTTCTCTATATTTCACAAACCTTCTATTACCATTCACATTAATGACACTAGGAATGTGTACCGCATTATCATTTTTCATTCTAAATATGACCCCACATTCCCATCCCTCAGTCCATAAACCTCTTTCATTATAAATGTTTATGTTCATAACATCTTTGTATAAATTCAGTAAATGTTGTTTTAAGTCTTTTGCCTCAATTTCACTTCTAAACAGAATCATAATTCTCTTTTTTGCTTCTCTGTGGAAAGATTGCACCACATAATCTGACCAAGGATTGTCATTCTTTTTATGTTCATATCATTCCAGAAAATGTTCCATGGCCTGACCAGTCTCAAATAATATATCACAAAATGTTTTCTTATTAGTAAGAATGAAGGTTCTTACCTCTTTAGCCAGAACACCCAAGGGTACAATCATTGAGTGCCACACTTCATACCTGTCTAGTCCTTTTCTTTTTTACTGCTTACTCGTATATTTGCTTTACCTCCTTGGCACTTCTTTCTCCCTCCTTCACTGTGAATATGATCGCTTTGCTGTTGTTTTCTTGATATCTTCTTCTCGCTGCATTTTTTCCACTATCTCACTCCAGGATGCTGGAATGTTGCTCTCTGGTTCAGTCTGATTGTTAAGTTCTTTTAAATAATCATCCTGCAACCCTCCAGATTGAAGGGTTATAATAATATATTCCTGCTGGCTTCCCATTTCACCATTGAACAATGTTCTCTGAAACAGATCTTCCAAATCTATCCCTGCTACTGCTGCACTCTCCAGTTCATTCCCCTCTATCATATTAAAGTATATTATTTTTATGACAAATAATCAAATAAACAATTTATATAAGTTGTCTTAAAAAATCCTGACTAAACCATATTTTTTAACATCTTTCATAAATGCTAGTGCTCCACTGAGTGAAAAGCCTTAACCATTTTTCATTTTGAGCCTTCATAATAAAATCTCCAATTCATTTAATTATCAACTACAGTTGTTTTACATCTCTCCCTCCTTTTCCCTCAGAACATATGGATTATCAAATACCTAGTTATAGGAACTAAACCTTTATTAACAGATAAGTAAGATATCTAGGCATGATAGGCTCATATCACAACATTTACCCACCTATGGGTTAAGCTTCTATTCCTTGTGAGGCAAAGTAACACCTTTGCAACCTTCAAGGTAAACATAGATTATTGGATGGACAGTCTCAAATTTTCCCCTGGAATAGCTTGCATTGCTCTCCTTGAGATTGGAGATAGCCTTTGAATATGGGTCATTAATTGGATTGTAATGGTATACAGATTGATTGCCTAGCACATATCTATGAACCTATCATACAATGGGTTCCCTTTATAATTTCAAAATACTGAAATCCCGACTTTCATTATTTCAAAATTACAATACCAAAGCCTTGAAATTCCGAAACACCAGAAGTGCGAAATTCAAAATAATTAAATTCTGAGCTTCTGGTGTTGCGGTGTGTGAATGCATAGGTGTAAGTGTAGGTAAGTACGAATGAATGTGTTAGTTAGGGGCTTTTGGGTATGTTAGTGTATGTTTTGGCTGTGATGTGTATGTGCAAGGGTGTGTGATTGTGTGATATCAGAGTTAGTATATATAAGTATGGGGGGTTTTGCAGTGTTTGAATGCATAGGTGTAAGTGAAGGTAAGTATGTATGAGTGTGTTGGTTAGGGACTTTAGTGTATGTTAGTGTGTGTTTTGGCTGTAATGTGTGTGTGCAAGGGGCTGTGAAATATGTGTATGTGTTACCTTTGTGTGTGTGATTGTGTGATCTCAGAGTTAGTATATAAGTAGGGAGGCTGTGGTGGGGGCAGCCCCCGACATGGGAGGTGCAGGGGGGCTTGCCCCCCATGCTTGTCTGTAGTGTCGGATTGTTTGTTTGATTGTGGGGGGAGATTGTGTGTATGTGTATGTGTGTGGTGTATTTGCACTGTAGGTTTGCGATTATTTTAAATTTCGCAGTTAAGGGGTTTCAGTATTTAAAGATTTCGGATATAGAATTTCGAAATACTGAAATTCAGGATTTCAGTATTTCGGGATTCTATAGTGAACCCCATACAATACATCTTTTTCATCACTGAACTTATTATCTATTATCTATACCCCACCTCTCTTGTATTATTTCCATAAATGTTTTAAAATCAGTATGCTTAAAGCAGCATGTGTCCAGTTAGGAAAAACATTTATTTCTCCTTGCCTTCATATTACCCTGAAGTAACATTCATGGCTTATTTAATCTTTACTCCTCTATGAAATCATTGATTCTTTAGTTTGTATAACATATTTTCTTCATCTTTGAAATATTTATAATGCTTGTATGTTAAACCATCTTTCACTGATGCAGTGTTAGTTTTTACTTACTTCGGTTCATTATTTAATATTTCTCATTCATTTCTGTCTTGTAACTCCTTCTTTTATTTATTCTACCATTTATTTCTTCCAGTCATTCATTTGCTCTTCCTCCTTTTTAGTATAACTTTTTTATTTAATAATAAGAAACTACATTTTTTTCATGAGCAATTGTTGTCCTTATTTCAAAGCCTCCACTTTACTTTTTCTTCATTCAAAAATAATTTTTCAGTTTTACATGTGTATTCTGTATTTTTCCCTGTCAAGTTATCATACTAGTGCGTTGACTTTATATACCCTTTATTTTGCTTTCTGTTTCATCTCTTTTAATTAAAATAAACCCAGTCGTTAAAATGTACACACCAGTTTGTCCAGTCATTGTTCCACACCCTCATATCACCATGTGTCTTCCACATAACATTATTAGCTACCCCCATTAATTTATTTATTTCAGAAAATCATCATTTTACCTCTTAAAACCTTTCCATATTTCCACATTATCTCTGGTTTTCTTCAAATAAGTCCATACTGGTATGTAGTATAAAAATCCATTACATAAATTCCACTTTTTTATTCCTTTAGTCCTTCTGACAGTATAAAATAATTTTATTTTGAACCACACCCATCAAATAAATACATTTCTTTATTATCACTGACTTT
Source organism: Protopterus annectens (assembly GCF_019279795.1). Lineage (NCBI taxonomy): Eukaryota > Metazoa > Chordata > Ceratodontiformes > Protopteridae > Protopterus > Protopterus annectens. The sequence goes on along the minus strand of NC_056744.1, from coordinate 1,300,600,601 downwards.
CCTAAATCCAGTGTGTGTGTGTGTGTGTGTGTGTGTGTGTGTGTGTGTGTGTGTGTGTGTGTGTGTGTGTGTGTGTGTGTGTGTGTGTGTGTTTGGAGGGGGGGTCATGACCTGGAGACCTGAAGTTTTTACCTACAATTTAAGTTTCTGCAAATATGGATTAGGAAGTGGACCATATGCATGGGATGGGAAAAAAAAAAAAGTATAACTCCCCTAAAGCCAAGGCAAGGAATCTGCAAACTCCATTCATTTGTATTTGAAGAATGTCTTCTTAATAATGCTCATATACTACATGGTTATAACATAGAAGAGATAGCAATATAAGTATATCAGGGCTGCACACATGAAGTGTATACTAAGAAGGAATTTAATCAGGTGAGACCAGCACACAATTGGCATAACTGTTAAGGTCTTCATCTTCCATGCACATTTTATGAGGTTTAATCCTGACCTCAAGCTAGTGCCTGTGAGGAGTTTGCATATTCTCTCTCTGTTTATGTGGAAAATGCTGAGTGTTTCTACCTCATACTCACCCAAAAAACTCAACCGTGTCACAACCTCATGGATCACAGCTACATAATGTGTCACAACCACATGGATCACAGCTACATGCCATGTCACAACCACATAGATCACAGCTACATACCATGTCACAACCTCATGGATCATAGCTACATACTGTGTCACAACTACATGGATCACAACTTCATGCCATGTCACAACCTCATGGATCACCACTACATACAGTGTCACAACCACATGGATCACAGCTACATGCCATGTCACAACCTCATGGAGCACAGCTGTACACCATGTCACAACCACATGGATTACAGCTACATGGCATGTCACAACCTCATGGATCACAGCTACATACGTGTTACAACCACATGGATTACACCTACATGCCATGTCACAAAAACATGGATCACAGCTACAAAACATGTCACAACCAGGCACTCAAAGGTGTAAAACATTGCTCTTGCTCAATTTCCCTAAAAATGGACATGGGTGTTTGCAAATGATAAGTGGGTTTTGGCCAGTGTGTGCCTGCCATAAAACCCAGCAACTGTTTATCAATTAATTGGCTAGCCAGAGTCAAGTTATCCAGTTGTTCAGCTTGGATTGCCTGGGATAGCTGTATTGAACAAAAGCTGGAAGTAAAACTAGTCAACCTGCAAAACATGAACTAAGGATTACTGCACTCAATATACACTCACAGGAATCACTTTGGAAGTAAATGACATGATGGTAAGAAGAGATTGGACTTTTCCTTCAGCCAGGAGACAAGATGGAACAGGAGTGCAGTAATCAACTGGCTTGTGATCCAGAGTATGTTGATCAGGGGGAGGACAGACTGCAAATGGTGTGGGGATTGTGGTGTAGGATATGCTTCAGAAAACAGTGAGGGATGTCATCAGAATTAATGACAGACTCAAGACAATTAACTCCAGGGTAAGGATAGACCAGCATTCTTAATCTCAGCCTATGCTCCATAGCAGAATTTTTACTTTTCAGTGTTATATGTAAAAAAATAAACTTCCTCCTTAAATACTTTAACAGAAATTTTAATGTCTCATTCATTGGCACTGGAGCTATATAGATAAGTATAAACTATGCTAATGTCACCACAAAATAACATCATTAAATCACCAGTATAATTAACATAGTGCTAAAATTGTAGTTGCATAAATTCATTATTGTGCATAAAACTTTTAAAATATACCCATTACCATCCCACATTCCTATATAAACCACTGATTCACATATCTAAAAATGTTTTGTGTGAAACAAAATGATAAAATTGCCACTATGAATGATGCATATGGCCCCTTCACCTAAACAGTGGGCTACAACTGACAAAACTGTTGAGTTGGGGATAAAAGTGTATAAACTAATTACATCCAAATTAATCAAAACGTATTCTCATCTCCATTAAAAATTTTGAACTTTTTCTGCCACTTTACTGGGATTTTCAAAGAGAAAGGGATTTTTAACAAGCATTTTAAATAAATTACATAACAAATTCCCTACATGCTGCTGAAAACCTCCAATTCCTGAAAGAATAGGATGACCTAGTGGATGAAAAAGTGACTTATGAATCTTGGGAATAGCATAACAATTGCATGCTTTGGTTATTTAATAAATAAATAAGCTAGTTACATCTTTCTCAGTGAAGAAACCCAGCACTTTCTTTACATGTTTAATGGTGTTAGTTAATTAACTGATGCATAATGAAGCATTTATATCATTATTTTGGTATTTTTGCTTCATTTCCTAGTAGATGGGCAGCCAAAGTATTGTTTTTTGACAGTGTGGTTATTTGATCTGCACTATGTAAATAATTAAGTTGTGAACACAGTTTGTTCTTGTGTAAGCTAGATGAAAACTATATTGTAAGATATGAAATACATGTTGGAACTCTACAATATCACTATCATGGCCTTAACATCAAAAGAGTGTTGAGCTGAAAGATATGAATTATGTGCATGTGATGATGGTGCATATGTGTACATTTAGATTACCAAAATAATATTTGCATAATTAGGCTTAGCCTGTAAAAAGGCAATGGTGCGATTTACGCATTTTTAAATGCAGGGATATACAATGTATTAAGTTTGTATTTTAGTAAAATAAATGATGTGTTTCACAATCACAGAGGGGCACAATGTACTAACCCTGTATGTTGAATCATTATGCCATTATGTTGGGCTATAGTTTATACTTACTGAGGGAAATGTTTGGGGTAAGTCAAGATATTTATTTTGTAAACCATTCTGGAAATGACCACAAGTATAAGGGAGGGATATCCATGTATACTTCATGACAGTGATTGCTCTAGAAACCCCCTCCCCCAAGCTTCAAACTGCAAGGATAGACCTGTGTAAAATAGTTCAAGGAGCTGTCAGAGTCTAACCCTGCAGTCTCAGGGAAGGGAGAAGCATGGAGGTAAGGAATGGTTTCTTGAGATGATGTAAATTAAGGTACTTTAGCTGTTATTTTGTTGACATGGAATGTGTGGCAAGTATCAACATATTAAGTGAAGCAGGATAATCAAAAAACTAATTAAGGTAAAAAGATATTTTCTAATTGGTAAAATTAAAAAAGTCAAAATGCTGAAATTAAACTGGTGTCTATGGAATATAATAGGCAGCAGTTCAATGAAATAATGTATGACATAGGAAACCTACAGACACTGGATCCAACCCAGTTTGGTTTCATTAAGAACAGGTCATGCCTACTCAGTCTGGTGGACTTCTTTGAGAAGTTCACCAAAAGCAAAGGATGAGGGCAAAATGGTTCATCCTACCTACCATGTCCTGGTTAAGGCATTTAACACAACAGCCAACTCAGACATTGCTGACAAACTCAAGAGGTTAGGTATAAACCCTTATGTCACCCAGTAGATAGCCAGCTTGCTCTACAGACAGGACCCAAGAAGTTAGAACTGAGGAGTCCACCTCTACAGAAAGGCCAGTCACAAGAGGAGTGGTAAGGATGAGGCTATTCTGAGTAACTTTCTCCCCCATTTTGCTTGTCAAAGCAGTAGGAATTATTTTGGGTATGACTGTAGCCAGAGGTACCTTGTGTGACATAGGACTGCTGAGGGGGGGCTGCCAGACTTTGGGGAAATTTACAGAAGCTGTTTAAAAGAAGGGTTTTGACATCACAAGAGTTGTGCTCTTTGTTGTCAAAAAGTGTTTGATACAGTGGAATGGACATTTTGTTTTGGGATTTTAAGGAAACTGGGGTAAAGAATACATTCAGAAACAGGATTATGTTTCTCTTCAGGTTCCCAAAAATCAATTTAGTGATAAATGAATACTTGAAAACTAAGGTGGAAGAATAAGCAGGTACAGAGCAGAGATGTCCTTGTCACCTAACTTGTTTTTTTTTACCATAGAAGTTCTAGCACAAATAGGCAGGCTATGGCCACGGTACCTTTCTTGCTGTTAGTAAACAGGATTAAAGCTATGATATGTTAGCAGGCTAGTTCCTGTAGTCCAGGGTTTTATTCCCCCACCTACATTTGCCTACTGTAAGGATGGGCAAGTCAGTTAACCAGACAGTGGTCTGGGGAATATATATATGAGGCTTTCAGAATGGTTTCAGTATTGGAATATAACTGAGCCAAAACTGTGCAGCTGGGGACTGGGAATGTGAAAAGTTCTGTAGAAGATTTGATATTCTGTTTTAGCACACATAAGATGATTGAGATGAAACATAATTAATTAATTATGAAGAATTATTGTTGCAAACAACTAGACATTGGGGGGCATGGTCATGAAAAGTCTATCCCTCATGAGGATAGTCAGTATAGTATGGTTGTTGATTCTGCCCAAAACACTGTAGCTATTCAGACATATAGCTGTTATATTGCATATACTAAGTAGATGTTTAAGATCCACACTTCTTGTTACTGGTACTTGTGGAGTGGCAGGTACATTAGAATTGCCAGGGATAGTATGAGACTTTCTGGAAAGTTAGGGGGTAGGGGTACCCTACTGCAGCATTAGTGTCTTTTTTCGGAGTGGGGTGTTGCCTATAGTGCTGAAATTAACTAAGCGCAGAGTGAAGAGATGAGATATAAGTTCAGGAAGTGGTTAGAAAGTGTGAAATGCATTGGATGAGGGTGGGTTAGTAGGAAAAGAAAGATACTTGGAACCTTCTGTACAAGATGAGGGGGGTGGCTGAAGGAGATTTCATTATTGTTTGGGGAATATTGGAGTGTGCATCAATCCAGATATCAAGACTGGGAGAAGGCCTGTAAGATGAAAAGGCTGGCAGTGTAGTGGAATCAATTGGCTAGAAGACTTTGTGCTGATGGAGCCTAGTATGCCAAGTCACACTGCTTTGCAGGATTGGAATAGTTTTAAGTAATAATAGTTTTTAGTAATAGTGCAGTGGGAATGGCTGATATTTCAACAACAAAGAATTACTGTCAAAAGCTGTCTGGCTGGGGAGGGAATCTGGACACAATACACAGATTCCAGGATTCACTGAATCACCTAGAGCCATATTTTACACAGTCGAGTGAATAGACCTGCCACAACACACAGTCTGTGATCCGTGTTTTCCCATCTTGAGGATACAGTGCATCACAGCAGATGCCCAAAGCAGTTGGTCTATATAACTTTTCTCCTACAGGGAACATGACTCTGTGCTGCTGCCCAAACTCCATTCTTTGGTGAGTTTGAGATGGAAACAGTCAGCATGTTTTTCAGAGGTGGAAAGAACCTGAAAATCACTCGGATAATGTGCATACCCAAAACAGACACAGGCCAGAGGTTAGAATCAAACCTTGTACCTTGTACCTTGTACATGGGAGGCAAAGACCTTAACCATTTTACCAACTCATTTGTTTCCCAGGATTATCTGGTGAAGAAGACAGGAAGAAGGCAAGAGGAAACAATGGTGTCCAGCAAAGAGGTGGATTGTGTGAGAGAAAACCTGCGAAAAAGGACATAAGTGTTGAAGATGGTAGGAGACTGACAGTGAATAGACAAATATGGTGACAGATGACATGGCACCCTGAATTAATTTAAAAAAAGGAGAAAAAAGTGGATTGTTGATGATGATGATGATGACACAGATTCCAGGATTATTATTATATGTAATACTACAGCAGAAGTGGCCTCAGAAGGAGATATTATATGTGATCAGATATATTTGAAGTTATACAGAAATTTAGAAAATAACAGGTTGATTTTTGTTAGATGTGTAAGACATTTTTTTTTAAAAAAAAAGGGGTATTCAGGTCATTATCAACAATCTGGGATCAATGTATGAGGGTTATGCACAGATGTTATCAGCATCCCAAACACACATAAAACATAAATGATTAGGGATGGTAACTGATGGCATTGTGGAGAATAAGACTGAGAATGATCCATATGTTCTAATATTTTGCAAAAGTCTTAGAGATTTGGGAGAAATACATCAGGATTTGGAAGTAATTTATAAGAGGAATATCCTGGGAGACTAGAAATTCAAATCATTAGTTAGAGGAAAAGAAGTTGTGAGTAGGAAAACAAAAACTCCAGTATTAATTCTGGGAAAATGGATATACAGTATTATTGCCAAAAGGTCAAAAGGAGATATTTTGCAAGGAAAGTATGATTAGGGAAAATACTTTGAGGGCAGTGGCTACCAAATAAATAAGAAACAGAAGAAGAGTAATAATGAGAAAGGAGAAAGTAAGGAGATTCTAAATGGAGGAAAATTCAGGCAATGGTTAAATTCTAGGTAGGAGCAGATAAAATTATAACATTTAATGTCACTCTGGTGTGTGTTTGAGTTTGTCATAATTAACAAATAGTAATGAAAGGCCAGTGGGTGAGGTTGAAGGATTTAAATTTACAAATATGTGTTTTCCTTTTCAAATAAATTGTTTAGTATCTGTTCTGTTGCTGTGTTTTGTTTTCCTTTTGAAATATGGATATGTTTATAAATTGTTCCAGTTCTACTGTGCTCTACCTATCTTCACATTGTTTGTTTTTGTATTGGGATTGAATATCGCTATGTATAATAAAGAAGATATTAAAAAATCCCAAATTATGTACATTTAAACAGTTGGCTTGCATCTCCATCCATTTTGCCTTGTTTATTTAACTTTCCTAAATCACATTTAAAATCACCCACATATATCATTTAGTTATCATAAAAAATAGACATATTTTGTCAAATAATTCTTTCATTTCTATCTATCTTGTCTCCTGTTCTTTAAAATATACCTTAGAATTATTTTAAAATGCTCCTTTTCTTTTAATATCTCTGCTATTTCTGCTCTTCTACAATCAATAACAATGACACCTTTTGCTATAGTGTCCACACACATTAATTAGCACTATGACTTCAGAATAGTCTTTCTTTTCCCTTTCCATAAGGCTTCAGGCTGTTTTCTGCTTAAATGATTTATAAATTTTATGTGAAATAAAAACACAAATGAGTTATGTCCTTTATTACACAGCAATAACATGATATTCTTCCTTGTCTTTGTCTTCATGTCATTTACATTTACAACGAATACTGAAAAAAGATTAATTAAGAATATTTCAGTCATCCCCTTTTCCTTTCGCTAATTCTTTCATCTTACTATTTCTTCTTTCTCAATGAACCGTCCACATTTTTCTTATATTTCTATTCCCCAGATTCCAAAACTCCATTAACTATTATCAGTCTCTCTTGCTGCATATTATATTCTTTCTGTAGCACTACAAATCACTTTTAGCAGCATTCATCCATCTGCTTTTATTGAGTTCCATCTAACTCCAGCCGTGGCCCCAGTAACAACTGCCATGATCCACAGAGTTGACTGGGAAAATAGATTGATGGACCTTTCTTTCATAACTCACACACACACACACACACACACACACACACACACACACACACACACACACACACACACACACACACACACACACACACTTATGGAAAATTTAAAGATATGTAAAACATAGGAACACAAAAACACACACTTCTAAAATAAAAGATATGGCCAAAGAGCGAAACAACAGCAGACTAGTAGGAAGTACCATAAAACTTTAAACATTTAATACAAAACTTTTAAAACCAGAACTTAGCTCATAGTACAGCATGTCTTTCATAAAATAACAATAGGAAAAACAAGAAGCACTTTCATCTTGATATGTTCAATACCTCATCAGATAACACTAAGTAACTTTAGTGAAGTTAAAATACCAACAAAAAACTAAGTCACATGATCAGTAGCCAATCCCTCCTACTCTTGCCACCAACACCCCTGTCAGACTGGAAAACAATAAACCAATCACTAGTCTTTCATATAAGTTAATGTTCCATTCATTAATCACCTTAGTAATGATTTTAATTTTAAAAGACTAGAAATGGAAATATTTTCATTTATTCCAGGCCAACTATCAGCTTGAAAACTAAGTTGCCAATAAACTTCTTGCCTTTCAAAGTGCAAATGCCACGGACCACCTCTTGGATTATGGGGGACTTCCTCCACAATAACAAAATGAAAAAAATGTTTTGGGAATTCTAGTATATGCTTAGCTAAAGCATTTGTAGTTTTTTTTTTCTTTCGGATTTCATATTGGTGTTCATACATCCCTTCTCTTAACATCTGCTCATTTTTTCCAATATAGAACCAACTGCAGACCTGAGGTAGTGCAGCATAGGCCTCTCCTTTGCGATTACAGTTGAATATGCCTAGTTGATATGTTTAAGTTTGTGATTTCTTATTAATTTTGCATTTTTACTATATCAATTGGGAGGCTTTCAAAGTTTGGTATTTAGTATTATAAATATATATTTTTTGTAAGGTTTTGGATGTATATGTTTTTAAATTGACAGTATTATATTTGATTTGTTAATTGAATCAAACACTTGACTGGATGGTTTCAAAAATAAGCTTACTATTTAAATTACATGGGAGGCTATGGTTTCTATCTCTGTTGAAGTCTAGGTTGTAGTTAACCCAAAAAAGAAAAGTGAATCCCAGCAGATGATAATGTTGGGTCTACGTGTTTTTTTTTTAAAGCCATTGAATTTTTCTCATGTATAGCCTGGCAACAAGAATCATGAGGAATCATACAAGTCTTTAACCCTAGTATCTGGAGATATACTCTGGCTGAAATCTTAGATAGATTGGGAAAGATCAGGAAAGTTTCCAAATACAAATTCACCTTTTCCTGTGTTACAAACGCCTTTGAAGAGATATTCCTAGAAGGTGGTCTCCAGGAAAGCTCCTGCTTTAAAACCAGAAACATTCTGGAGAAGAAGTCATTTGGTGTAATGGTAAACTTGGGCCCTAGGGATGGTAATGAAACAACCCCCTCTCCCCACAGCCATTCCAGTGTCCTATTACTTGGCTGTCTCTCCTCAATTATGATAAACCCTGTTCATACCTGTCAGTGTGCACACTATTGTCCTCTCTACTTCTAGAATGATTGGAGAGATTTGATTTAAAACTTTAATTTTAAAATTTAGAACACAAACACTGATGGCCATTTGCTATACAAAACAAAAGTCTCACATTGAAAATAGACTTAGCATGAGTAATAATACACTTCTTTTCCCTTTAAAATGTATTAAAACTTACATTCATTGAAAATGCATCTTCAAAACATGCATTTGGCTAGGGGTAGATTGTGGCAGACATCCCCAAAACCTAGCAATTATAGCCATGTGTAGATTGTGGCAGACATCTCTTAAACCAAGCAATTATAGCTATATTGTTGACTGCATATTTCTCAGATGTCTGCAACAAAAAATTACTAAAAGTAGTACTAACCAGAGTCACAGATTTTAAATTTTCTTAACACAAACACAAAGTAGCCAAAGTATTCTGTCTTAATTTTCACATAATGATCATTAACATCACACTATAAGATCTAGCCATGTATAGCAATTTATACAGAGAAGTACTTCTAATTTAATGCATAAAAATATTAGCAGTCTGATAACATATACTAAGTTAATATGCACAATCTCTGCAGACGTAAAAGTCATCTGAATAATTCCACATTAAAGAGAGCTATTACTAATGCAGAGGTTGCTGCTGGAAAGCAACTTGCATTTCAGTGCTTCATCTACAAATGCAGTGCTCGCTGCCCTTGAAGAGTAAGTTGCTTATGTTACATTAAAAAATCGCTATGATGGTGACATTGACATAACATTTCTTGAAATAAATAAGCTGTCTGGCAAACAATGACAAACGCTTCATAGTTACTAGGCATGCAGTCCTGAAGACCATTTAGGTTAGTCTAGCCCAAATTCTGAATTACTCTAAAACACTGTCTAGTAAAGTGAATTGCTCAAAGTCCCACAGTAGGTAAATGAAGGTAGATGTCATACCTCCCAACCGTACTGAATTACTCAGTTTTTAATGAGTTTTGGGGTCCAAATAATGGGGTGCCATGATTCCCGAGTGGCACCCCTTCATTTCCAACTTTTTCCAAGATTTTCCCATTTTTTGAGCTGACATTATCACGTGCACTATGACGTCAGCTCCATCTGGGCTACTAGCCTGTCAGAATTGAGCTCAAGTTCTCAGGGCACACATTTCTGGCTAGTACGCATTTCTGTGCAAGCAGGAAACATTTTTCAAATGGATGTGCACTTGTGAGCAGCATTCTCTTTGTTTTTGCATTTAAATGGATCTATTGCTCTTGCAAGAGAACAGCGTTCTCTTTTAGGAGGTAAATGGATCTATCTTTCTCACTTGCAGCACAGGCTGAAGTAGGAAACAAGTTTTGTATTATTTACTCTGAGTGAAGATGTGTGTGTGTGTGTGTGTGTGTGTGTGTGTGTGTGTGTGTGTGTGTGTGTGTGTGTGTGTGTGTGTGTGTGTTTGAGCAGCGTTCTCTTTTGGCAGGTAAATGGATCTATCTGTTCTACTTGCAGCAGAGGCTGAAGTAGGAAACATTTTGCATTATTTATTCTGAGTGAAGAGGGTGTGTGCGTGTGAGCGGCATTCTATTTTGACAGGTAAATGTATCCATCTATTGCACTTGCAGCAGAGGCTGAAGTAGGAAACATTTTGTATTATTTATTCTGCGTTAAGAGGGTGAATGTGTGTGTGTGCCCCAGTTTAATACCACCTGGTGGCTAGAGGTACTCAGGCTCAAACCCTGTACCTTGGGTACAAGGTCAGAAGAGCCTAAAGACTTCCCATACTCTGGAACAGGCTACCCATCTATGTCAAGCAAAGTTCTTCATTAGCACTCTTCAAGAAAAATTTGATGAGTGGATGGGAAATAGGAAATACACCCCGGGATCACTTCTGTGCCTCTGCTCAACAGTGGCACAGGAAAATAACTTTCTTGGGTGGTGTAAGCAAGGGAACCTTGTTGGCTAGGATTATGTAGGCCCTCGGGCCAATAGCCTAGTACCTACCTATGAACCTATAAAGTCCCTAGCCACCACCAGTTGTGATTTTATGCCTCATATTTTAGATCTGTTCCTCATAAAAATCTGTGTTTTTTATGGATTTTTGTGGCAAAACACTGAAGGATTGAATTCACTAAATAATGACAGGCATTTTAATTTCAGATTTTATATTCTTCAGAAAATAAATGGTAACACAAAACCTTTTATTCTAGTAATTTTCTAAGTTTATAAGATCAGTATTTAAAATTTGTCCCTATTTTGAGGCTGTATTCCCCCATTATTGGCTTTGTCCAGTTTTTTATGCTAAGAGGTTGAAAGCTATGATGAGACATGAGAACTGAATTCACTAAATGATAGCCATTTAAGTTTCAGTCTTCCTATCTTTTAGGAAACTGCTGATATGGCATAATGGTATGTTGCTCTGACTGTAGTGCACAGGGTCCTGGGTTCAAGACTTAGCAGTAAAATGCATTGTGGTAACACAACATTTTATTCTAGCAACTTTCCAAAATGTTTGTCCCCCCACCAAAAAAAAAAAAAAAAACAAAAAACTGAAATTGAAAATAAGTCAGAGAAGCTGTGCAAGATTACTATGCTTACACTACTATCGTTCTATTGTTATATATCTATATTGTGTGGGTGTGGAAGTAGACTTTATATGATGGAAATGTTCTGAATTGGGCAGTTTTGTCATTATTGGCTCATGCATTTTGTTTCATTGCCTACTGGAAAAATGTTTGTGATCAATAAATTTAAAATACTTTCTGTCTAACAAGTGTGCTATATTATACAAGGAATATAATTTAATAAAGTCAGGAAGGTTTATCAAAGAACAAGACTGCATCACAGCAATATGCAGCAATGGCTATGAAATGGAAGCTGAAGATCACACACTTCTGATCATAACTTCAAATACAGAAGAGAATATAGGACCTGGCAAATGTCACCCTCTTAACTGGAAAAATGTTTGTGATCAATAAATTTAAAATACTTTCTGTCTAACAAGTGTGCTATATTATACAAGGAATATAATTTAATAAAGTCAGGAAGGTTTATCAAAGAACAAGACTGCATCACAGCAATATGCAGCAATGGCTATGAAATGGAAGCTGAAGATCACACACTTCTGATCATAACTTCAAATACAGAAGAGAATATAGGACCTGGCAAATGTCACCCTCTTTGTAGTTGCTGGAGGCTGTAAAGAAGGTACTGCAAAAACATATATTACTAAAATACAACATGCTTAGACTACTAAAATGCAACATGTTTAAGACTATATTACACAATCCAGGCCTATTAATGAATTGATTTGTTATTTTGTACAATGAATAAAGCAAAACAAAGAATGAAGCAGCAGCTTATTTTTAACAACCCACAAGTTATACAAAAATCAGAAATATTACTGCATACAACATACTATTTTTTGGGGAGGGGCATAAATCCTTGCAGGACACTCACATCTCAATTTTGATCTTCCTATGTCTTCTCTGTCATCAGGAATAGCTATCCATTCTGACATCACTCAGTACAGGTCTGACCTACTTGAATGGCTAATTATGCTGTATTGTTGCAGCATGTACTTCCAACATCAGAGGGACTGGATTATGAACAAACTGGGACATATGCAGGGCAATGAAATCAGGCAATTTTCTCTCTCTCCCCATTTACTATAAACATTGTTCAAAATGGTCAGTGTGCATACTATTTTCTACCCTACTTTTACAATTATCACAGAGATTTGGATTTTATTTTAAAGCTTTTGTTTTTTTTATTTTACAGAAAAAATGCTGACTGACATTTTCTAAACAAAACACTCACATTAAAAACAGACTTATCATGAGAAACAGTGAAATTTTCTTCCATCGAAGATTGCATTTCATGAAAATGCATTTGGCAACTGATTACACTACAAGAGATGTGCTTGGATTCATATTCAAATAGCATATAGTGAAGTACTAATTAGCATCTATGCAAAGGATGCAGGAATTTGAAATACAAATTTATAACACATTTGCTAACAGACTGGGCCAGTCACACCTATGAATCTATAAAGTGGATACTAGTGTCCCTTTCCTGGAGCAGCCCTGGAGTACTATCTGGTGATGTAACTTGGCAGAGTCACATAGAACACAAATAAAGGCTGAGGGACTCAATGTCCTACAGAAAGCAGTTTTTTAACATCTCCCAGCCTTACACATCAGCACGAAATAGTAGATTAAGTACAGCACAAATTAATGTATGTACAGACATTTTTATATTACTTTTTTGCATGCCTTCCCCCTCCCCTCCCTTCCCTGCAATCTGGCTCTGTGCAAAGGCACTAGCAGTAAGATTCATAGGGTAAGCTTGTGTTGATGAATCTGAGGAAAAACTCTGGTTTGGAGGAATTCCCTGAAAGTAGGTATATGTATTTGGTACCAAATGTAACCCTCCTGAACTAGTAATAGTACTCAAGAGTCTGAAGCAAACTGCTGCCAAAGGGAGAGATTGAGATCTAGTCTATAGGAGAAAATTAAAGACATAGGGACAAGAAGGGAGGAGGTGGGTATTGGTATAGTCATTCTGAAGAAGTATTCTGCCCTCTTTTCTGAAAGGATCCCTGTTTTTATTGCTACTGTCTGTGATTATTTATTTATTTTTTTTAAAGCAGAGGGTTTGTATGATTTGCAATGTGGGCTTGAAAATATTAATAAATCCCTGAATTAATTTCCTTCTGTCATCAGAATGAGAACACGAGTATCAGCTGGGCTTAACAAAACCATCATGCCTAAAGTAGAATGCAAAATCTCAGATCTTACACATCAGACAACTTTTGAGTTCATATCCACACATCTTCTCAAAACAGTAGCAGTAGTAATGGTCCTAGACACAGTGTTTGCACAGTCAAACACACTTTTCAAAACATGTTTAGACATGTGAGACAGGTGAAAATTGTGAGATTCATACAAGACCTACCTTTTGAAGGAAGTATGGCAGAACAATCTTACAAACTGTCATGATCTGACAAGAAATCTATTTAATATATTATCTTGCTGTCTTCAGGGAAAGGATTTGTATTAGTAAGTGTTCTGCCTTTTTGGGGATTGAAAGCTAAGGGACAATGTTATTGCAGGAAACATTTAACACAACCTCCAAGGCTAACATAATAAGAGGAGTGGGTATAGCATGAGCTAACTCCACTTGCAGCATAACATATAGTATCTCCTCAGTGTAGGAGGAGCATCTGCTTGTTCTAAAAAGGATATACCATTTATTCTGAAACTACTCTTAAAAGGAAACCCCTCTAATAGAGTTGTAGAGGACATACTTTCCCCTGAATCAGAGTCTTGGGCTTCAAAGTTAGACAAAAAAAAGCCTTGTCTGTGCAAATGTCAGAATGTTCTGACATATTTTCTTATGGAATACACTGGCCTAATTAGTTGTCTGGCATGGATTTCTGTTCTCCAGGACAGAAACCCTGAGTTAAATTTCTGGTTAAGATAAGAAAAGCTTTTTATGAAAGACAAAATATATTTGAATGTGCAGTGTCTAACCTTTTGTTTCTTTTTTCTAGGGACATCTCCAGAAGGAGATCAACTGAGAGACAGCACTTCATCTCAGGCAAGAGGCCTCTTTCCCTGGCCTTTCCAAGTAGAAACTCCCAGAGAAATTCCCAGACATAAAGAAGATGGCACTTCCCTGCTCAGACTGGAAACCGGAACTGCTGCAGAGGAAATGGCAAATCCTTGGTACATGGTGGTAGTGGAAGTGACAACACCAATGGAACCCCTAGAAACCATTGAGTGGTCTGAAGAACAACAAATGGCTACTACAAAGTCACCCATCATCATCTGAGGTATTGTATGAGCCCATGGTGTAGGTAAGTGCTCTTTTTTTTTTTTTTTTTTTTTTTTTTAGATGTAGCTGAAGAAGAAACAGCAGGACCCACATAAGATTCTATGTTGTAATCAAGGAAAAAGCCAGACTGCTGGTAAGCACTGCTGGGAAGAGTCAGCTGGAATGCACAAGTGCTCACAAGCAGAGCACACACCTACACAAGCACCAATCACAAAATACATTTCTAGGCCGGAGGTACACTTAATGCTTAAACATAACATGTTCAAGCAAAATGTCTCAAGCTGTAAAATTATGAAGGTAAATTGTCACAAAGTGCACACAAATAACAAAATACTAAAACACAATTTAAGTACATAAAAACACTTCTTAATTTTTAAATCCTTAGACCTCAGTTAAAATGTCTTAAAAGTGTTATGTTTTTCTCACAAAAACAGCCAAAGTATCCAATAATAAGCTACATTCTAAAAATAGCAGTTTTAGATAAGAAACATTTGATATTAATAAAATTGTTCGTATTCTTCAGAAAATAAATACATCAAAATATTTAAAAAGGCAATTTTTCTGTTTGTAAGTGTTCCCTTACGGGGACTTGTCTGTAGGAAATGAAGCCTTTAGCCAATTGTTGATTTTATGAAGCCTCAGAGCTGCTTTTTCTTGAGGCATAAAGAAAGTACTGAAATTATCAACACTCTGACTGTTGATTTCTCTCCAAGTCATTGGCCAATCAGAAGTCAAGGTTTGGGTGAAAGAGAGAGAGACAGAGCTTTTGAGGACTTGCCACTTGTATCATGGGTAGCACTGAGAATGATTAACATCCTGTTTTGTAATATCAGGTAACTTACAATCAGCAAATAAGGCTCTTATTTTCATTCAAAATCCTTGCAGTCATATTCAGTAATCTCTACTATATTACAACATTCTATATGACACAGGCCAGGATTCAAAAAAATTGCATTATTGGGAAGCTATAGCATGGAATCTTTCACCATTGCACTAAGCATTTCTGATTCAGAGACCACTACAGACTGAGATTTTCCACTTGTGGGATCCTCAACATGGAGGGTGGTCATATGGGTGATGCTACATGCTAATGCAGCAGTCTGAGAGAGTGACTAATATTAATTAATCACGTGGTCCAACCAGAAATGTCTTCCACTCCTGATTTGCTTAGCCAAGTGACTTGGAATCCCTGAGCAAGTACAATTTTACTGTAGGAGGCATAAGTGATCACCGCTGGTTTTGTTAAGGACAGTTCATGTCTACCCAACTTGGTAAACTTCTTTGAGAAAGTCATCAAAGCAATGGATGAGTACAAAATGGTTAACATTGCCTACTTTGACCTGGCCAAGGCATTTGACACTATACTCCACAAGGGCATTGCTGACAAACTCAAGAGGTTAGGTATAAACCCTTATATCACCCAGTGGATAGCCAGCTGACTCACAGACAAGACTCACGAAGTTAGAATTGGGGAGTCCACCTCTACTCAACAGAAAGGCTAGTCGCAAGCATCAGGGATTGGTCCTGGGATGGATCCTTTTTGGCATTTACTTCTCTGAAGTCAAGGCCAATGTCAATGGCTTCTGGCTGACTACACAGATGCTTGCAAATCAGGAGGAGTCACTGAATCCACCACCAATACAAAATTTCTCCAAGAAGGACTGACATAAACAGATAACAGGTGTCAGAGCCATGGACCAAAACTAAATGCTAAGAAATGCTTAACAATATCCTTCAGGAAGTCATCCACCCCTGGAAATTATCATATTGACAATATACCGCTAAGAGCTGACCTAGTAGTCAGGGACTTTGGGACACACATAGACAGAAATCTAGCCTTTGACCATCACATGTCTACAGTAGTGAGGAAATCATTCTACATTTGGTATCTAGGTCCAAGGGAGTCATTATTCCACTGTATTTGGCATTCATTTATTTATTTTATTTATTTTACATTTGTTAACCGGACCTGTCATTGAGTATAACACCCCCCTTTGGTATGTACCTAATCAGGCATATTCAATAATTGGAACATCCACAGAGGTTCATCACTAAAATAATAGAGGGTGTAAGTAACATGGCCTGTGAAGATTGCTTCAAGGTCCTTTCCCTATATTCTGTCTCATACAGGCTGTTGTGAGGAGTTCTATGCCTCACATACAAGGCATTGTCAGACTGCACTCTGATGGACCTCCTGCATATTTTCAAAACAAAAAGCACCAGGATTATCCAGTTTAAAGACTTATCCCTTGCCTGTAATATAAATAGACCTGCTGGAGAGACAGGTATGTATCCAGGAAATTACCCATTTTCTGGAAGAAGAGTTCCTCCCTAACCCAATTCAATTGTAAGTTGGACAATTGGATGGTGAACTAAAACAAAAAAAAAACTCTGAAAATGTGGACACGCTGAACGTAAAATAACTTTTGAATTTTAACTATTGTATGAACACACAGAGGAAAGGGTCTGCCCAAAATCTGCTCTGTGAGTTGAATAAAAGTTATTTTACATTCAGCGTGTCTGCATTTTCAGAGTTTTTTGTTTTAGTTTATTGTTTGTTCTCTGACGCAGTTTACCATAGTGCTGTCCATTTATTTCATGGTACAATTGGATGGTGAACAGGAAATTCATCCCTGTTTTGGCACCTATGTGGACAAAGGTAGCCTGTATATGGTTCCTCTCCCATGCACCTGCTTTAAATGTTTCATTTTCCAAACCTCTGCTTACATTTATCAAGGGTACCAGAACTTATCAGAGACTTGGGATGCATGACTAGGCTTAAAAAAGCCCTTGTGGTCATTAGCCGAGTAAACTCCTATGGACCTATAAAAATACAGCAGTTACCCACTCTTGTGGTAATACTTATGGCGCAGGTAATGTCAGTGAAGATATGGGGATGAAGTTTGGGTCAGTATGTGTGTGTGTGTGTGTGTGTGTGTGTGTGTGTGTGTGTGTGTGTGTGTGTGTGTGTGTGTGAAGATGTGTGTATGTGCATGTCTGTAGGGTCATGAATGAAGGTGTGTGTGTGTGTGTGTGT
Organism: Protopterus annectens; assembly: GCF_019279795.1. Classification (NCBI taxonomy): domain Eukaryota; kingdom Metazoa; phylum Chordata; order Ceratodontiformes; family Protopteridae; genus Protopterus; species Protopterus annectens. The sequence goes on along the minus strand of NC_056744.1, from coordinate 1,300,582,846 downwards.
GTGTGTGTGTGTGTGTGTGTGTGTGTGTGTGTGTGTGTGTGTGTGTGTGTGTGTGTGTGTGTGTGTGTGTGTGTGTGTGTGTGTGTGTGTGTGTGTGTGTGTGATGCATTCTTCTAAGACTCATTGTTATACCTATATGAAAATACATTCAGTGCTAGCTAACTGTGGTGACAAACCCAAAACAAAAGCTTGTATGAAGGAATGCAAATATTTTTGAGAAGGGAGGTGAGTTGAAGCAGTACCCACCTCAATCCAAAAAACCTCAAATGTTTCCACTGCCTGAGAGACCTGTAGTAGAATATCATGATGATATGGGGGCATTGGTCTTCAGTGGCTTGGGAGTCAGAGTTAACTACGGCACCCATTGAAGGAGGTCCTGCATGAGTGCCTCCACTGCCCATTCAGTCACATTCTCATCCATGTTCTGAAACTCATGCCTTTCTTGACTTTCCAGACTATGCAACTCCGTTGTGTCAGGACCACCCTGACCATATTAGGACATCCCTGGACAGACAGTGGGTGAATGTTCGATGACCTGTTAGACACATAGTTGGTCTGCTCCTGGGATCCTTGGGAAAGGGAATAAAAAAGGGAGAGAAAGAAAACAATGCTTAATTTAAAAAAGATGCAGTGGCAGGGAAATAAATACGAAAAGGAAACAATAAATATACTCATAATTTGGTGTTACATTTATGTTAACTAAGCATTTAGTAAACAGGTATATTACATTTTACACTGACTATTAATTCTACAAAATGGCACTAGTATTGACTGTGCTGAAAATATTGGTATTATAGTATGTATGTAATTATACTCTAATTACTATTTATATCTAAATGACTTTTAAAAATTGACTTGCTGCTTTCATTTTATTTGCTATAGAATGCATCATTTAATCCTACATAATGATTTCATAAAAAGTAAAGGTTTTTCTGTAGTTAAGACTACCTTCAGCCTTGTTTGAGACTGCTCATGGTTATAAGCAATCTCCTCTCCAGTTGTATAGTAATTTAATTATCATATATTTGTGTATATATCCAATTACTATTTTTTTTCAGTCAAGCATGATACAATGTATGCAATTATTATGCAAATAATGTAATCATTTTAGGTGGCTTCAGTGTTAATTATCTTGGCCCTCTTTCATCCAACATGGGCGCTTTCCTAGCAGACCTAGGTCTTCTTCAACTCTAAGGCCCTCCAAACATACCACATTCAATATGATGATATATATATGTATACATATATATATATATATATATATATATATATATATATATATATATATATATATATTACAAACATAGCAAACTCCAACTCTAACATTAACATTCTGCCACCGTCACTAACTGACCACTGCCGAGTTTCCTTTACAACTCTCAAACATCCTATAAAACTGACACCAATAATAAAAGCCTTCAGAAACCATAGTAGGACTAATATTGACAAACTCAGATCCTGTTTTTATAGCCCATAAATGGAACCATATACTTTCATTACATGACCCCAATACATGAGCTGTAAGCCTAACAAACTTTCTACTCCAGATGTAAGTTAAATTCTTCCCAGTTATTCAAAGTCTTTATAAACTCACCAAAACTGAATGGCTATCCACTGAACTCAAATATCTTTTAACTCTAAAGGATGAAATACGGCAAAAATAAAAACAACCCCACGACTGAAAACTGCATCTCCTGTACAGTCTTATGCAGCCTAGCCAAGAAGTCTATCAGAAGGCCAAAAGAAATCTCCAAACAAACAATTTACTGTATTGCATTCCCAGCAAACACTTTTGGAAAGAGGCTAAACTTCATACAGAAGGAAAACCTCTTCATGATAGACTGCCAGTACAAACACCATTCAATGTGGTACAGCAGAGCTCTCTCAAGAAGATTTCTTTAAAGAATTTAGCCATCTCCCATCAATAAACTCCACACCTCCCACAGATCATGTATTGCCCACCTCAGCACCATTCCTCCCCCTCTTCCACTTCAAATACATACATCCCAAAGAAGCCTCTATTCTACTTAAACATACTTATACTGACACCCCTTCTGGATCTGGTAGCATAACCCCCTGGTTCATAAACTACTTCAGAAAGCAACTATGTCTTCCTCTCATCCACATATATAATCTATGTCTCACATTAACATTATGCCACAGACTTGAAAAAAATGCTCTAATTAACCCCCTTCCAAAGCAAACCAGCCCAAAACGAGTTTACTTCGAAATCCTGATGCCCAGAATATCGATGTTCAAAATCCCAAGAAGAAAATCATGAAATAGTGGAAACTCAGATGTTTGCTATGGTAAATAAACACTTGCCAGCATGCCCTTTTCTCCACTCTAGTGCGATCCCGGAGTTGGCATATACAGTTAGGGCGGTGTGAGGGGAGCAGCCTTCCACATTGGGGAGTATGGGGGCACAGCCCCATATCTAGGTGGGTTTTACTTACCTTGGCATGAGTTTCATTTCGATTTTGCCAATTGTTTCTCACCCTAGTAAAAATCCAATGTTCGAGTTTCCATGGTTTCATGATTGTCATCTGGGGATTTTGAATGTCGATATTCTGGATGTTGTGATTTCTAAGTAGACCCCCAAAACATATCTCTTACTTCCATCCAATACTTATCCTCCCAATTCCTGGCAAACATCTAGAAAAGATAGTCTATAGTCAACACACTGTCTATATATCCAGCAGTACCATCTCCTAACAGCATGGATTCTGGCCTGGACAAAGTATTATGATAGCACTTTGGTCTCCAACTGATGACATCCTGCAAAAGTCTAAGAGTGACCTCCTTATAGTTGCCCTATGTAAAAACCTGACAAAGGCACTTGACTTCATTTACCACCATATTCTCCAAAACAAACTATTTAAAATTGGTTATCTGTCCAGGTGACACTCCATGGTTTAAAAACTTCCTCACTGACAGACACTTCAGATATAAAACAAGATCCTCCCAACCAAAATCTTCACTTATTACCAAAGGCATACCACAGTGTTCCATTCTTGCTTCCCTCCTCTTCTCCATATTCATTAACACACTTCTTCTTGGCCTCCTCTATCTCCCGCTTATCTACTATGTTGATAACATGGTCATTTACTTTTCAGGTCATTCTCACACCAGCATTCAGTGCCAACTCTATTCAGACTTACATGAGCTCCACCAATGGCTCATAAACCATAAACTACTTCTCAACCCAACAAAGACCAAAACTATGCCTTTTGGAACTTCAGTACCGGGCTCTTTAACTATCTTTGACATAGATAACCATTCCATACAGACAAACTCCATCTTCAAATACTTAGGATTATGGCTTGATTAGTCAATAAACTTTCATTTCCACATAGACAAAGTAAGAGCCAAACTAAACATCCTCCTCTTATTGGTCACAAAAATTTCCCCTTTTCTATCCCAACCAGGCAGAACAACCATTGTCAAAGGAGTTCTCCTTTCTCAACTTGAATATGAGGTTCTAATTTTTGCTTCTGCCTGCAAAAAAAAAAAAACTACCACACTCCAGACTATCTCTAACAGCCTCTGCTGATTCATTTCAAATTGCTTCTCTATATCACCCTAGACAAAGGTAAATGGCTTCCTGTATAACAGAGATCTAAGCTACTTTTTGGATCCCAACTGTAAGAACTGCTCCAACTCCACATATTTATTCACCTTGCAGTTGAGCTTCATGACAAAACCTCCTCATACAGCATGAGACAATACTCCAAAGCCATACCAACTCTCACTACCCCTAGAACCAAACTGCACAGCACTGCACATGCATTCCCTTCTGAGGCACCTAGTCTTTGCCAAGACTAATTCCAAATTCAGATTGCAACTCAGAAGCACTTCTTCAGCCAAGCCAAATGCTCTTGTTCCAACACAGGACATATCACCTGCTTTCCAAGTTTCTTCTCCTCCGTCAAGATTTACTGAAGATTGATTCACTCTAGAAACTAATGCATATATTGTATATTACATTATGCTTGATTGTAATTTGCAGTGTGCTGGTTCACTAGAATGTTTATATTAAGTTTTTTTTTTTCTATTTAATTAGTCTGAACTATTCCAGTATTGCTTACATTTCTGTATTTTTCTTTGTGAAATGTTTTGCTTTTCACCCAGGCTGAGTCTGAAATTGGTAAATATTGATTAATGCACTACCCCTGTAAAGAAATATAAAGAAATAAATAACACACTAGATCTCGATACAGTAAATATAAAGTGATGACAGTGAAGATTGATCTCTGTATATTTACTAGCAATTTTTTTATCTTACTACTTTTTCTTAAGTTTGTTTTTTACAACAAAATACTGCAGAATATAATGACTTCCTAAGATTTGATACATTTACTGTCTCTATATTTTCTGGTAGTGATGGCATAAAACTTACCTAGTGCTGCATTACGACTAATGGCAAAAGTATATTTTGTTACACGCATACAAGTTTTTTTTTTTTATTTGGTTTTAAAACAATAAATGAACAAATCAATTATACAACAAACAAATAACTATTTATATAAGTCCACAACTGATCAATACATCAAAGTTATACATATGAACAACAATTACTATTTTTCAAGCAAGTCTTTAAGCCAAGATTTATACTGATGTGTAATATTAGTAATCCTCATCTTTATAGCATTCAATTCACTGCTGCAAACAATTTTTTCCATACTAATAAATTCAGCACTAGAGGGAGTAACTTTACTTTTCCAGTGTTTAGTAATTACTTTTCTGACTATAGCAAAAATAGGGTCTATATTAGAAGACTGAAGACACATTCTTTCGAAATGCATCTTGGTCAAACTTAAAAGGCATAAAATGGAAAATATCGAAGCGGCTGTTAAGCGAATTCATTCCCTGGGAAAGAATTTGTTTGGCCGCTTTGGTACTTTGCTGTTTTCTCAGAGTTGGTATATTTAATTAGGGGGGGGGGTGCAGCCCCCCACTTAATGTAATGTTTGAAATTCATTTTTTTTTTTGTTGGAACAGCGATTTTTTTCCAAGGAAAAAAAGTTGCTGTTCTGACACTTCGACACTGTAAGCTTTCACTTACATAGGGTCAATCAGTCACCGTTCGCTTTTTTAAGCATTCAGTGATTTAATATAGACCCCAAAAATAGACCAAAGAAGAGGCACTTTGGGTTTTTGGAATTATCTCAGGAAACAGAGCATTAAATCAAACTAAGGATTTAGAAATATTACATCTATCTGACCATGGAACTTGAATGAAGGTATTAATTTCTTTCCAAATAGGGGAGATGACTTCAAATTTATATGCCAAATGTGTCCATTCAGCTATTATTTCAGAATCACATCTCTAGTATTTATTTCTATTTGATTTATACATAATTATAATTTTGTTAGACGTGACAATAATTTCCAAGGGAAATTTTTCCAATATAATGAATATGTAGTTTTATCTGTAGATTGTAATATTCCCCAGGATTCAGCAAGCTCTGAATGATGTGCAGGAATAGTGCAAGAGCTGCTGCAGGCAATATGGCCGACCTGCAATCTAGGAATGAGCTCCCGGGATGTGCACGAGTGCCCTTGCACTATTCCTGCATGGACACAGCCCGTGTATGCTAATTACCTCATTTGCTAGTGAAAGCCATGCAAATTAGGTGAATTAGTGATCCAGAAAGCAGGCAGACATCCGTGCAGGAATAGTGTAGACTGCAGAAATGTATTCAGCCAGTAGCTGAATACATTTCTGCAAACTACAAAACAGAGGGATGACAGCTTGTATAAAAGCATGTGTTATAAGGGTTAGGCATGCCAATGGCCAAATATATGGCCATAGGCATGAAAAATAGTTTCAAAATTATAAAAAAAACTTTTTTTTGGCCGATTTCAGCCGTTTAAGCATAGAGTAGTGGTGTGCAAATGGGATCAGCCTGAAAATAAGAAAAAAAGCTGGAAATAAACTTTTAAGCCAAACTCATCATTTTGCCATAATAGTCAATGGCATGCATAACACAACAAGACCATGAAATAGTGGTTGCTAAGGGGAAGGCTGAGTATCAGTTTTGTAACCATGCATTAGCAGTCAATTCTAGGCAATTGAAGGGAATGATACTGAATCACAGATTTCCCCTCAGTGGTAGCTTGCACCCAACCATGTAGGTGCAATAACACCATGGTCTAAGCCTAAGAGCTAGATGACCTCATGAGGAGGAGTGTCATGACTGCTCTAAGCTTATTGGAGCACAGTGGCCCATGTTTGGCCTTAGCTAAAGAAGGGGGTGTGTCTGAAGCTGCCTAGCAGTATTTACATTGCCTAAATGGGTGTGCGCACCTCACACCGGGTTTTAAACAAAAAAACAAAAAAAGCAAAAAATCCAGGAAATAGCAGCTCCGTTCACATCTGAGCACTGGGTTTGTGCGGCGTGCCTCAGGGCTTAAATGGGGAAGGCAATAGAAGGCAAAACAGCAGTAGGAAGGTAATCAAGGAGAACTAGCATAGCTGGCAGGTGAAATGTATCAGAATCAGCCAATTACACAGGCAGCAGCCCAGCCTGGTCCAGCACACTACTATAAACTATGCAAACACCTTTCCCTCTGGTTTTTCCGACAAACTCTGCACCACCGGTGTACATAAATGGGGAAATGTTACCTAACAAAACCAACAAAATGTTAGGGACTGCTGTCGCTCTCATAAATCAATAAGTGGAAGAGGCTGTGCATGGTGAGGATGAGAATGCTGACGACCAACCCACAGTGAGAAGAAGAGTGTACAGGCCCAGGGTAACCTACCAGGGGCTACATGAGCTGGAGATAGTGGAGCACTATAGGGTGGACAGGGACCTTCTACAGCAAATTGTTGAGCTGTGCCGGCCACGCCTCACACACAGAACCAATAGAGGGGAACCCATCCCAGTGGATACCAAAGTATGTGTAGACTTAAGAATACTAGCCACAGGTACCTTACAAAGGCCAACTGGGGATATCATGGGGATCTCACAGGCATCAGCATACAGGGTATTCCACCAGTTCCTGGATGCCATGTCAGCACATGCCAGTGAGCACATATATTTCCACAACATCTGTGAGGCGTTGACCAGCAATATGCATCTCTTCCACCAAATAGCAGAATACCCTGAGGTAGTGGGTGCTATAGACTGCACGCACATACACATTAAAGCACCACGTGGCAAACGGGGTAGGGTCTACCAAAACTGCAAGGGCTTTCCCTCCATCAACTGCCAGGTCATGTGCGATGCCCAGGGCATTATAATGAATGTGAGTGCTGGCAGCCCTGGAAGCTATCACGACTCTCACATCTGGCATATGACGTAGCTATACCAGAGATTTGCAAGTGGGGACATCCCATATGTCCAACTAGTGGGAGATGTGCACTGGAGGCATGGCTGATGACACCCATCAAAAATGCACACACACCTGAACAAGACCTCCATAATGAGGCACATGCACAAACCAGAATCATAATGGAGCATGTGTTTGGGATGCTCAAGTCATGGGTCCGGTGCCTGGAGAAATCTGGTGGAGCCTTGAAGTACTCTCCAGCTACATGTACACATATTTTCATTGTATGTGCCATGCTACACAATGTGATCCTGCGGAAACAGCTGCAGCAGAAGCAGCATGGGGCAGGGACACACAGCCCCCCACCATTGCCAAGGCCAGCACAGGCACAGAGTGACTCAGAGGAGGAACAGCCTGAGCCTGCCTCTGTAGGCAGAAGGAGGCATGCCCAGTATGCCCAGGCTTTGGCAAAGAGATAATGCATAGCACATACACTGACACAGTAGGAACTCAGGGAATGACACCTCTCTCTGACTCGCACATGCACTAAAAGGGATGCCAAACATGACACTACCTGTGCTTTACCATGTGTAGGGAGTGCACTATGTACATCCAACATAGTCAGCCCTCCAGCTCCATCCTCAATACTGGCACAGCCACAAGGTAAGTCACTCTCCCTATCAATTTCTAAATGGAGTAGTATGTTCTGCTACTTGTATCTATGGTATGGATGTGAGCATGCAAGGGAATCGGGAGGATTAATGGGATGGCAGCAGATAGTAGAAACCTATATGGGCAGCATGAAATCCATAACAAATACTGGTGTCAACAAAATAGGCAGTACTAGACAAGATGACAAATCCCACTGCAGGACATGTGGTGGCCCAAATGTGTGTCCATAGGACATACACATGCATGTCATTGAGGCTCACATATCCAACAACAGTCTCAGCCAGCAGGACAGGTGTAGATGACCACAAAGAAAGACTGTGCTAAGACCTCCAATTGATGGCAATGGAGAACAGCCCACCTCCAGACCTACACAGACAGACTACAACAGGTCAGGCAGTTGGATGTCAGTTCTGAAGGGTAAGAAGTCTGAAACTGAAATGTAGATCAATAAAACCTAAGATCTGTACTCTACCGATATGCCTCAAGTCTACATGATAGGTCAGAATACAGAAAGAAATGGAAGCCAACAGAGTACTTGACATACCAGTACAGTCATTGCAAATGTTTACAGTTGTCAGGTGTGCCCCCCCACAATCCTACATAAAAATGTAGTAACATGTACGTGTGGGTTTAAGAACAGTGGAGCACAGATTACCTGAGCTGGCCAAATTAGCAGGATAGATTGTTGCACGTGTACAATATGCAGGTCTCTGTGTGTTAGGTTGTTGTGTGTTGTATATTGTGTGGAAGTGGTCAGCATGTAGGCATGGAGGGTTGTGTCCCAGTGGTTTATGGCCAGTGCTGTTGATGACAGGGCCATGTTCTAACATCTCCAGTGCCAAACACAATACATCCCAGCAAGACCCAATCCAGCAGTCATCCATACTTATTGTTCAGATGTAATATCTGACACCATCTGAAAGATGGACATGCCATAAATGTGGGCCCAGACATACACACAGTACACAGGTGAAAGTACCCTAGACAGAGTATACAATATGTAACTCTCAAATGCACACACGTTTGAAATTGTACATACAAGTTAGCAGCACATTAGTTGTCTGTTTAGTATGGAATACTGATGTAATCTGGCCAATCACTGGCAGACCACAACAGGCACAGTTCTGAAGTAATGAGAAACTGCTGATGTCCCTGCACAAGCCAGCATAAGGAGAATGTCCCAGGTATATCTGTCAGTCAGCTGCAAGAAGCTTCCATAGCACACATGCACTCAGCTCACCCCCACCATCAGCCACAGGTTCATCACAGGTCATATCCCTGCTGTTGGGAATGAGTACAGTATGACCCCCATGTCTGTAAGGGAATACTCACAGAATGCAGCATGCTGAAGAGGTGTCCCATGCAAGTGTGTTCCTAGCTGTAAGCAGCACCCTGCCAGCATCCACACCAATGGATTAATAATGACAGGAACTATTGCCATTAACACCTCACACACATACTCTGTCACCCCAGGGGAATCCAGTGGCTTGCAACCTGGGACTGTAGGAGTGACAGAATGCACTGGCCTGCTACAGATGGCCTGCATCACTACCAAATGCCCTACAGTCCTCTGTCAAAGGCCTGTGCCTCACCCATACTGCCAATGTATGTTATCTCATGGGGTCTAAAATAACAACATAACACAGTCCAAAGAACACAAATGCAAGGCCATGTCGACAAATCCCAGTAGCATGCCCACCATGTCCTACTGCATGAACTGCGGACCAACCCCTGAATACTACTGGGATGAAGGGATAACTATAGGGATACTTATCAGATATAACTCACATAATGTTAGGAAGAGGATAGAATAACAGGGGGGGGTGTAGAAGCATGGATGCCATGGAGTGTGTAAAGTCTGAAACTCTAATGTGTGCCCATACTACCCCTGCCTGCAAACCCAGTAATGGGTAGCTACAGACCTGCTCATAAACCACAATGTGAAGGGGAACTGAGCAGATATATGAGCCCTGCCTCTGGGTAACCTGTGTGAATCTGTAAATTTGAGAGGTATGGCCACAGCAGGATATGGTGATTCTGTCATGTCAATAGATGTACAAACATGTGATCCTCAGACACCACAGTACCAAGGTCCTGGACCATTTACACAGACCCATCAGCAAGTGTCTGCAGCTCCCCCTCCAGAATGGCATGAGTGTGCAAGAATATGTAGGCTGCAGGGCACAATACGGGACACACCTTCATTCATCTTGTATTCCCCAGGAAGTTTCTGTAAGCAAATAAGTATATCTGTTAGTAGTTGATGACATAATACATCACAGTGTAAAACAGTACTTATGTCTGAATATATATATAACACCAAAACCATGTAGCAGAAGCAGTACAGACACAATTAATTACATTATCCCACTGTCCTTTGCCCATTCTGACTCCATATTGTCAACCTATCTACAGATATCCTGCAGAAACAGGTTGCTAGCTGTAGGTGTAGAACATAAATGCCTGCAATGGAGTACAACCTACCTGTAATGGATTCCCACATTCAATACAGAAGGTCATACTGGACATGCTCCCACACTTAGAGAAATGAAGCCCGTGTCTGACAACAACATTGGACTATACATATCTGTCAATCACAGATTTCTGTGTACACACACCACATTGTACACCAGTCATGCTTTGCACACACATCGGATACACACATATATCCAAGGACAACACAATATAATAGGGCAACATACACAAACAGAAATGTGGGGAAGAGAGAAACAGACAGTGACAAAGAGCTTCCCATCATGAGGCCTGTCCCAGCCACCACACATCCAATTGGCTGATATCACATGATGTGCCAATGTCTATCACTGTAGACATTTGCTTCTGGTAGCCCTCAGAACTATAGAGTCTGTGGTGCTTGTGACAACTGTGTAACATGATAGTACAATTCATTATTCATCTAGCAGTCATATACCCAGTCCTGTCAAATGTAAAGTTGTGTGTGACTGAGATTTGTGTGTGTGTTTCCAGAGGAATGATTTATGGCCAATTCACACACACACTGCACTTCCTATTGCCCTAGTTTAGCAAGCCTGCTGATGTCAGTCACCTTGAAATACCCCTTTGGACAATGTTCATCCCTATAAGCTTAAGCTCTGTGGCATGTGCAATAACGGCTTAATGCTATAGCATGATATGTTAGGTAGGAGTTCTAATCCCTGACATGGAAACTGTGTGTGTGTTTGTTTGTGTGTGTAGGGATCAATGATTTTGAGACCATTCACAATCACTACACCTCCCATTGCCCTAATTTAGCAAGCCTTCTGATGTCATTCACCTTGAAATACTTCTTTGGAAAAGGGTCAGCCCTGTAGGCAACTGTGAAACCTTGTGTGTGTGTGTGTGTGTGTGTGTGTGTGTGTGTGTGTGTGTGTGTGTGTGTGTGTGTGTGTGTGTGTGTGTGGAGATTAATGGTTTTGAGGCCATTTACAGTCACTCCACCTCCCATTGCCCTACTTTAGCAAGCCTGTTGGCTTCATTCACCTTGAAATACCTCTTTGGAGAAGGCTCAGCCTTGTAAGATCCATGGCACATGTAATAACTGTATAATGCTATAGTGTGATGTACTAGTTAGGTAGGAGTTCTAATCCCAGATATGGCACCTGTGAAAATGTGTGTGTGTTTGCGTGTGTAGGGCTCAATGATTTTGAGGCTAATCACAGACACTACATCTCCCATTGCCCTAGTTTAGCAAGCCTGCTGATGGTCATTCACCTTGAAATACACCTTTGGACAAGGGTCCGCTGTATAAGCTCTGTGGTGCATGTGGTAACTGCATAGTGCTGTAATATAACATACTAATTAGGTAGGAGTTCTAATCCCAGACATGGCAACTGTGAAACTCTGTCTGTAGAGATTAATGATTTTGAGGCCATTCACAGTCACTACACCTCCCATTTCCCTACTTTAGCAAGGTTGTTGATGTCAGTCACATTGAAATACCTCTTTGGAAAAATGTCAGCCCTGTAAGCTCTGTGGCATGTGCAATAACTGTGTAATGCTGTAGTGTAACATACCTAATTAGGTAGGAGTTCTAATCCCAGACATGGCAACTATGAAACTCTGTGTGTGTGTGTGTGTGTGTGTGTGTGTGTGTGTGTGTGTGTGTGTGTGTGTGTGTGTGTGTGTGTGTGTGTGTGTAGAAATCATTGATTTTGAGGCCATTCACAGTCACTACACCTCCCATTGCCCTACTTTAGCAAGCCTGCTGATGTCAGTCACCTTGAAATACCTCTTTGGACAAGGTTCAGCCCTGTAATCTCTGTGGCATGTGCAGTAACTGTGTAATGCTGTAGTATATCATACTAGTTAGGTAGGAATTGTAATCGCAGACATGGCAACTGTGAAACTGTGTGTGTGTGTGTGTGTGTGTGTGTGTGTGTGTAGGGATCAATGATTTTGAGGCCATTCATAGTCACTACAACTCCCATTACCCTACTTTAGCAAGCCTGCTGATGTCCTTCACCTTGAAATACACCTTTGGACAATGGCTAGCCGTATAAGCTCCATGGCACATGCGATAACTGCGTAATGCTATAATATAACATACTAGTTAGTTAGGAATTATAATCCCTGACATGGCAATTGTAAAACCGTGTGTGTGTGTGTGTGTGTGTGTGTGTGTGTGTGTGTGTGTGTGTGTGTGTGTGTGTGTGTGTGTGTGTGTGTGTGTGTGTGTGTGTGTGTGTGTGTGTATGTGTGTGTGTGTGTGTGGAGATTAATGATTTTGAGGCCAGTCACTACACCTCCCATTGCCCTACTTCAACAAGCCTACTGATGTCAGTCACCTTGAAATACCTCTTTGGAAAATGGGTAGCACTGTAAGCTCATTGGTGCATGTGATAACTGCATGATTCTGTAGTGTAGCATACTAGTTAGGTAGGAGTTCTAATCCCAGACATAGCAGCTGTGAAACCCTGTGTCTGTATGTAGAGATTATTGATTTTGAGGCTATTCCCAGTTACTACACCTCCCATTGCCCTACTTTAGCAAGCCTGCTGATGTCAGTCACCTTGAAATACCTCTTTGGAGAAGGTTCAGTCCTGTAAGCTCTGTGGCACATGCGATAACTGCATAATGCTATAGTGTAACATACTAGATAGGTAGGAGTTCTACTCCCAGACATGGCAACTGTGAAACTCTGTGTGTGTAGAGGCCATTCATAGTCACTACACCTCTCATTGCCCTACTTTAGCAGGCCTGCTGATGTCAGTCACCTTGAAATACCTCTTTGGACAAGTTTCAACTCTGACAGCTCTGTAGCATGTGCAATAACTGTGTAATGCTATAGTATAACATACTAGCTAGGTAGGAGTTATAATCCTAGACATGCCAACTGTGTGTATGTAGAGATTAATGGTTTTATGGTCATTCGTAGTCACTACACCTCCCATTGGCCTACTTTAGAAAGCCTGCTGATGTCATTTACCTTGAAATGCACCTTTGGAGAAGGACTAGCCCTATAAGCTACGTGGTGTATGCCATAAATGTGGAACAATATATTAGCAGTAACTATACAGCTATGGGTTCAAATCTCATCTGTGGCAAGTGTTTGTGTGTGTACATATGTATGTGTGTACCATAAAGATTTTGGCCCCATTTACAGCCAGTACACATCTCTGAGCCTGACTTTAGCAGTCCTGCAGATATCATCCAGCTTACAAGTACCTGTTGTGAAGCCAAAACCATAACAGGTCAGTGGTGCATGTGGTAAATGTGTAACTATAATGGTCTGTAAAGATTGTTAGACAGAGGTTTGAATCTCACTCCTGGCAAATGTAAATGTGTGATTATGATAAAATAAAATTTGGGATCTCTCACCCACTACATCACCCAATGCCAGTATTTACAAGGGCTGGTGATGTTCCTCACCTTCAAAGTTCCTTGGGACAACATCCATCCAGTAAGCTCTGTGGTGCATGTGATAATTGCAGTGTACTGTAGTAGCAATACATAGCTCAGTAAGGGTTTGAATCTCAGTACTGGCAAGTGTGTGTGTCTGTCATCAGTATCCTGTGTGGAGGTTGCTGTGATTGTGTAATGACAGGATGCATTATGTGGTGGGTTTTACTAAATTATTATGTTGAGGACCTACTATATGTCACAATGTCCACCTTACAAGGACAACAGATATCAAACAGCAGAGAGGCTGGTGTAGATAATCCATAGCCCTACATGTGACATTATGGATCAGTGAACAGTATAGGCAACACTTGTATTACTCAGAGAACACTCTCCACCCATGTCTCATACACAAACACACTTGGCTAGGCAACAACCACTATACTGGTAGTTCCTTGCATATTGCCCACAGATAATAACCACTGTGTGATTGCAGTGGACTACATGCCTGTTGACCACAACACTACCACTGACATCAGAATGTACTATGATGTGTAACATTTCCTGACTGTGTGTTATCCAGCAAGTAAAAGGACATGGCACCCTGTTCCATCCCCACAATAGGCAAATAAATGCTTTCAGTGGTCCTTTGCTATGTTCCCCACTGGATGTCTGCAACAACATAGAGTCTGGAAATGTAAACCACAAAGGGAATACCATGCCTTATACACATGCCCTGTGTGGACAGATGCCACTAACTCCACAGAATAACTGTATCATGCTGTCAATGTAGGTGCAGGCATGACCTCAGTTCCATAGCCAGGTCTCACCAAATGAGGTCAGGAATACCACATCAGAAGATAACAATCTGTCCACACAACATGCTCCAGAGACCTCAAGTACACTTCCACACGTCACAGAACATGCATGCATGTGGGACATGTGCACAACCCAGAAACTGTCCATGTTATGGAATATAGATCACATACATGGCAAGCATTGCACAGCACTGGCCACCCACAATAATAACCTGTCTCTTTTATATAGCTCTTACAAAGTGGTAAATATTTACTCAAAATGCCTTGTACCTATATAGAATGTAGTTCACTGATAACCGAGAAAGGGTACATCTTGAAAGCTTTTATCCACTTTAATAAATTAAGCATTTCTACTACTGTGAACTTTCTTTTTCTTGAGCATTGCAATATTGTTCCTGGTGGTTTGCTGCAGCTGATTTGTTGACTAATATATCTGTAGGAAACTTCCTTTTTTTATTTGCTGTGGGCACTGAGAAGAATTATAACACAGCCATCTTACCCTGCACAGGGATTTGAAAATACTTCAACAACTCTTACTAGTAAGCACACAGTTTGTGAGTTGCTTACACTATCTGGTAATCCTTTACTAGCAAAGATTAGGACAATGAATGAAGTCAACCTGGGAGTCACTCCCCAGTTGAATGGTAATGTACACCATTTAATTATTAAACTGGAAAGGAAAATGGAGGCATACAAGAAGCAAGTGGCTGAGCTTTTCAGCTTATTACGAGCTAAATGTAGTGCCGAGAGGACTGCTCATATTGAAAATGCCAGCATATGCAACTCAGTATCCATAATTATTAAAAAAGTGTCAACAACTAAATTTAAAGCTCAGTGCAGACTATATGTCCTTAATGAATGACTTCTTCATTAATACAGAACAGGGGCTTACAGAAGAAATTATTGGCCTTGAGAATGAGATTGTGAGTTCAACGATGTTTATTAATTCATCTGCTACATACCAACATATGCTTGAAAGAATTAGTATACTTGATAAAAAAAATAGAAGCAGTAAATAAGTGAAAACTGCATAGAGACATTAATGACTACAATCTCGGTCATATTTTTCTCTTGGCCTAAAAAGGACAAAAAAGGAATAATACTGCAATGAAGTGCTCACAAAGAGGCGCTATGTATGAACTAGACACTTTCGAAGAAGGAAGTAGTTAATCCACCAATCAAGTATGTGTAAATCGCAATCCAACCAATGAAGGAATTACGGCAATGTTAGCCACTCCCCTTGTCACCCATAGGTTGGAACAAGATGTAGCAGAGAATGATCCAACGAATCAATGCCAGGCAAGTCAGACGCAAATGTCAGCAACAGCGTCATCATCTGCATTGGGGGAAACCTCAAATAATGCTCAGAATGGCAAGTTTTTTTTTTCAATGCAACAAAGCCAGTATCCATTCAACTCCTCGAGAAAGTAGAAGCATGGGGCATTCACAGTTGAGAGGGTGTCACAACAAAGAAAAGACCCCAATTGCAATGGGAAGAAAAGGAAGAACAGCAGTTAATTACTGCTGAGCAAACAGGGAACGACACTGAAATCAAGAAGTAAGCAAATGGATACTGTTGTTAATTTGTCTGATTATATTTTATCATCAGCTTGTATTAATTTATTGAACAAGGGTTTACAGTTTGTACCTGTGTCAGTTTATAATGTAGTAGAAACATTAACTTAGACCTTAGGATGTTCTGTAGGAATGTTAGTTTAAAACTAATTTTTTAAAGATTTAATGACTGCGAGTGTATGTGAGGTTAAAAAGTCTAGTACATTTATACCAATTAACTGTCCAGTCATTAATGCTTTTTTTAAATGTATGTGAACATGAAATATGGCAATTATATGATAACAAAATTAAGATGATGAAAATGTTTTATAATTTAACATATGAAGTATATAAAGCATTAAATGAATTAAACAAGAATAATCAAATAGTATTGAAACAGGCAGATAAGGGAGGTGCAACTGTTGTGTTTAGTAGGCAGTATTATACAGAATTAATGACTGAATTTCTATCAAATGCTAGTACATTTAAGAAAATAAATTTTGAAGACATTAAAAATTTGATAGCTGAAGTTATGTTTATATACGATGCACAGTTGCAGGGTGATATTACGCTAGAATTGTTTACCTTTCTAACAGTGCCATGCCCACGAACGCCTATCATATATGGTATTCCAAAATTGCACAAATCTATGTCCTGGCCCCCAATGAGACCAATAGTTTCAGGTGGGGGCTGGGTCACAGAACCACTTTCTATATATGTACAAGGCATTTTGAGTAAATATTTACCACCCACAATAATAACCCAGATGAGTGGATGGTGAATACAATACCCACCTGTGTGGGCCAATCCAGTGATTACATCCCTGAGCCACTCTGGAGACTATTTTCATGTGGCCTGATGCCAAGGTATTCCCTTTACCTAGCCTTGTACAGCCTTCAGGCACAGTCAACTACTGCACACCTGTGAAGCAATGAACCCATGCATCTTAGTACTGGCAAGTATGTGTGTGTGTGTGTGTGTGTGTGTGTGTGTGTGTGTGTGTGTGTGTGTGTGTGTGGAGATTAATGATTTTGAAGCCATTTACACTCACTACACCTCCAATTGCCCTACTGTAGCACTCCTACTGATGTCAGTTACCTTGAAATAACTCTTTGGCCATATATCAGCCAGATAAGCTCTGTGGCGCATGTGATAACTGCGTAATACTGTAGTGTAGCAAACTAGTTAGGTAGGAATTCTAATCTTGACCCTGTCAACTGTGATAATGTGTGTGATTCCCTGAGAGAGTGTGGGTGTGTCTTCCTTGACACCTGCTTTTGCGGACAGTCGCATGTACTACACTTCCGTTATCCCTCATTTATTACTGTTGCTGATGTCACTCACCTTCAAAGATACCTTTGGACAGTTCTTCAATATGTAAGCTCTGTGGTCCATGCGATAACTGCATAACAATGTAATAGCAATACATAGTCAGGTAGAGGCTTGAAACTCAGTATTGGTAAGTGTGTGTCTGTGTGTGTGTGTGTGTGTGTGTCTGTGTGGGTGCTTGGGTGATTATGTAATGAAAGGATCCATTGCAGTGTGGGTTTTGCTACATCATTATATTGAGGATCTACATGTCCTATTGTCGACACTACAAGGCCAACATTTTCCAAACTTTGCGGAGATTGTTGTAGACAATCCTCAGCCATAAATGTGTAGAGCCATGTGCAATTGCCATATGACAATATGGATTAGTACACAATATAGGCAACTGTCATAATGCCCAGATACCACTCTCCACCCATGTATCATACACAAACACGCTTGGGTCTTACTCTCCTACTCCCTTCTTTTCTTACTTTCTCTCTGTCTTTCTTTTTCTCGTTCCCACTCTGCTGGATGTGGAAATGTACATCTGCTTTGCTTAGGCAGCAGCTTGAGTTTTGTAAGTGATGCTCATGATCAGCTGATGGCCTATGCATGAATTGCAGTCCCCCACTTGCTAATTGCATGTGGAACAGCTTTGGTATCATTCCTATAGCCAATTGCATGAAAACACACTCCTATAACTAAGCACTTCATGTGGGTGCTGGCCCTTTTTCTTCACTATAAGCAGGACTTCATGTGGGTGTTTGACAAACAACATCACAGAGAGTAATTAGATATACCTCTTACAACATACACTGTGGAGACAGGCCACCAAACAGGAGGGGGATGTTCCAGATATGGGGACAGAATGTAAGTATTGCTCTTCTACATTTGAAGTAATAGGTTCATAGGTAGGTACTAGGCTATCGGCCCTGGGGCCTATACAAGCCCAGCCAAAAAGGTACCCTGGCTTTTGCCACCCAAGAAAATAATTTTCCTGTGCCACTGTCGAGCAGAGCCACAGAGGTGATCCCCAGGGTGAATTTCCTATTTCCCATCCAATCATCAAGATTTTTATTGAAGAGTGCTAATGAGGAGCTTTGTTTGATATAGATAGGTAGTTTATTCCAGAGTATGGGAAGTCTCTGGGACAGGAATCTATCCCTCCGGCATGTTCTGTTTATTGTGGTGATAAGGTTTAGGTCCCTAGAGCATGTAGCTTGGAGGGATTGGGATTTCTTTAAGTGGAGCATGTCCAACAGCTCTGGATTTGACATAGCTTTGTATGTTAGGCAGAGATTACCTCTGAGTAGGCGATATGCGACGGAGTAAAGCTAGAGTTTTTTGAGACGGTCTGTGTAGGGCATCTGTTTGAGGCTGGTAATCCTCTTTGTGAGGTATTTCTGAGGCCTTTCCAGTTATTGTAGATGTCTTGTGAGGTACATATCAAAAGGGGCTTTGTACTGTATAATGGGTCTAATGAGTGATGAGTAGTGGGGAACAATGACCTCTTTTTTTCTGGATGAGAAACCTTTTGTGATGAGGTGTGCCACATAGAAGGATTTCCTGACTACTGTGGCGATGTGATTATCAAAGGAGAGACTACTGTCCACCTGTGTCCCAAGGTCTTTTATGGGTGTTAAGTATACTACCGCCTATGTTGTAGTTCATGGGTACAGAGTTTTTACCAAAGGGGATGACAATGCACTTTTTGGCATTGAGCTTGAGGCCATGGCTTTGACACCAGGCATTTGTCACAGTGAGGCCCTTTTGTAGGAATGTCCACATCGTTAGGAGTTTCAGTTATGGCTCCTAGTTTGCAGTCATCTGCGAACTTCATTAGCCAAAGACCTTCTGTGTTAGCCTGTACTTCAGAGAAGTAGATACCAAACAGGAGAGGACCCAGGACTGAACCCTGTGGTACTCCGCTTGTCACTGGTCTGAAGTTGGATTTGGAGTCTGCTACTTTCACAGTGTGGGTTCTGTCAGTGAGCCAATCGGCAACCCATCTTGTGACATAGGGATTTATACCTAGTTTAGTAAGTTTATCTATAATTCCAGAGTGGGGGTGGTGTTGAAAGCCTTGGCAAGATGTAGATAGGCTGTGTGAACCACCTTACCTTTGTCTACGGCTTTGGTGACTGCTGCAAAGAAGTCTATCAGGTTTAGGAGACATGATCTGCCTTTTACAAACCCGAACTGGGTGGGATCCAGAGTTTGGAGATTTCCAATGTGTTTGTTTATAAGTTCCATGATGATACGTTCCATGGCCTTGCAGACCAGGCTCGTCAGGGTAATGGGGCGGTAGTTCCCGGGGTCCGTGTGGCTCCCCCCCTTGTGGAGTGGGATAACCATTGCTGTGTGCCATTCAGCAGGCACAAAGCCTGAGGTGAGGCTATGATTGAACATGATACTTAGGTAGGGTGCCAGTTCATTCTGTAGTTCGTGTAGAACGCAGCCTGGGATGTTGTCTGGTCCCATGGATGCTGTGTTCTTGGCTTTGCAGAGTGTAGCCATGATTACAGGAACTTTGCATTCTTCCGGTATAGAGATGGGCTCTTTAGGGGGTGAGAGGGGGGTAAAGTTAGCACTGAACCTATCTGCCAGGATGTTGGCAATATCAGTTGGGTCTGTATATTTAGTGCCATTGTGCTGTAACTCAGAGCTGATCTGAGTGTTGCCATTGAGATTCTTGACATAGCTATAGAATGCTTTGTGGTTGTCTTTAGAATCAGTGGCGATTTTGTTTTCGTAACTAGCTTTGGAGGATTTTATCAGGGATCGCAGCTTCTTACTGAGGCTGACCAGGGAGGTCCTCCACTCATGGGATTTTATTTTGCAAGAGTTTCTTCCTTCTGTTGTACAGTTTGTTTATGGCAGGGGACTACCAGATTGGCTTCCTTTTTTTGGAGGATAGAGTCTTGGTTCTGTTTGGGATAGCATGATCCATGCACTCATGTAAGTGCTTGTAAAGTGCAATTGTGTGGGATTCAGTAGTCATAACTGTATTGTCCATCTGAATGGGTGTCATGACGTTCACCACTTCTGTCCTAAGAAGCATGAAGTTGGCTTTGGAAATTTTTTTTTACCATGGTGGTTTCCCTAATGGGGGGTGGGGGGGTGGAAGCAGGATGTGGATGTCTAGGGTAATTAGCTTATGGTCGGATCGGACCAATGAGGCATTGACTTCAGGTATAGAACACTGGTCACTCATATTGGTAATGACTAGATTTAGGATATTGTTACCCCTGGTGGGGGTGTGGATAAGTTGATCCAGGGCATTGGAGTTTATGAATTCCAGAAAGCGTTGAGCAAAGGAGTTGGTACATGAGTAGTTTTCCCAGTTAATGGTGGGGTAGTTGAAATCACCCATTATTAGGGTGTTTGGTTGAACCCTAATATTTTCCAGTACATCAAGAAAAGAGGAGTGGGAATCCTGGGGCATGGTGGGTGATCTGTAGCAAGCTACAATTTGGATTGCAGTTTTGCCCAGAGTTAGTTGCACTTGGATAACCTCGGCTGCATTATGCTGAGCAACTAGCCTGCAGGTGTGGATATCCTTAATGAATATGGACACACCTCCGCCTTTGGTGTTTCAGTCCAGGTTAAATGACTGAAAAGTGTGGTATGAGTTATAGCCTGTTAGAGCAGGGGTGCTCTCTGGAGCCTTGAACCAGGTCTCAGTCACTGCACAGATATCGATGTTCTCCATTTTCAGGAGTGACTCGAGTGAGTGCATTTTGAGATTTAGACTTCTAGCATTGAGTAGTATCACCCTCAGTTTTTGCTTGCCTGTTCCTGTTATGGTGGTGAATTTGTCATTTGGACCTTGCCTAAAAAAGGCACTATAGGGGTGGCAAGAGCCTAAGCCAGTATCCAGAATCCCAGGGGTGACAGGTGCAGGCCATCTCTGGCAAAGCATCGTGGTCTGTCAACCATGTCATCCTAGGCAGACAGATACTGGATCCCTTTAGAATGGCACAAGAAGCTTAGCCAATTGTTGAAGTCAATCATTTTGTCCTTGTACTGCGGCATCATTCTGGGTGATGGCAGAATGCTACTCAGGGCTAGGATCATACCTGCCTGGGCTACAAGATCAGAGAGCTCTTCCATGTCTCTTTTCATGTAATCCTGGGAGGTAGTTCTCAGGTCGTTCACACCAACATGGACAATGACAGAGTAATATTTGTACTTGTGGAGTGACCTGAGTGTGTGAGTTATGTGGCGGATCCTAGCACCAGACAGGCAGCTGACAGTAACCTTCTCCTTGTTTAGCCTGGCTAGTGGGACATCAGTGTGCCTGACTATAGATTCGACTATGACTAGTATGTTGGGTATGTTGTTTTGCCTTATTGGCTGTGGTTGAGTGGCACACTGAGTCTGCTGGCTATGTGTCATTTGGGTTGTGTTGAGGGGTGGAGGTTGCTTGCATTTCTGCTTTGGAGGTCTCTGTTGCTTGAGCAGATTATTATTGAGAGTCTTCGCAAATGTTTTTGTGTTTCTATGTGTGGATTTTGGTGGTGTACATTTAGTGAAACTATGTGATGAGTGTGTTGTGGTGCAAGTGTTTACCTTCTCCTCTTGACTGTCAAGTTCAGTCTTGATTGGAGAGAGCTTTACCTCCAGTTTGGCTAGATAAGTGCATCTCTCACAGGTTGTAGTGTTGGGTGGTAGGAGGAGAAGGTTGTCTGTGTACATGAGGCAATTTCCACATTGCCCCAAGATGCCCAGATTTATCAGATAGACAGGAGACAACACAGGGAGCTGACCCTTGGAAATGCCTGAATTAAAAAAAAAAAATATTTTCCTCTAGATAAGTGAGGAAAGTGAGTACAACAGCTGTTTTTCTCTAAGTAAGTGAGGAAAGTAGATACCAAAACTATTTTTCTCTAGGTAATGAGGAAGGTTGAGTGCTGTCGTAATTAGTAGGTTATTTAGTGCTTACAAGTTCTGAACAAGTGCTGATCATGAATAAGCAAATTCAAGTGCTAAAAGTAAGAATCTGTATCGGGACTAAATTAGTTACAGGAAAGGGGGGGAAACAAGTGCAAATGTGGGCTTTTAAATCAGAAAGTTGAGAGAGATGGACAAACTGCCCAAACGGCCAATAACTACAATTTCTGGGCCAGAACCACTCCTTATGTGGTAGATAGGTTACCTAGTGCTTACCACTCCCACTGATAAGCTAGAAGGGTTCCCTCCAACACAGAAAGCTTGGGGGGGGGGGGCTCAGAAGCTTATATACAGTCCTGGATATATCAGATCTGAATCTGGACTACACTAGTTACAGGAAAGGTATTTATATATATATATATATATATATATATATATATATATATATATATATATATATATATATATATATATATATATATATATATATATATATATATATATATATATATATATATATATATATATATATACACACACAGAAAAGTAGCTAAAACAGCAGTCAAAACAATTCAAATGCTGTGCAAGCTAGCACATTTGAGTATGTAGCAATGTTAGACCAAACAGTTTAAAAAATGCAATTAAATTAAAAATGACTAAAAACAATGCAGAAGGAGTCTATTAGGTAGAATGAGGTAAAGAGATGGGACTGGGGGGAGTGTCCCAGATCAAAACTAATGTTGGTTTAACTGGGTTTGTGTGGATATGGCTGTTCTACATGATTTAATATCTGGCATGACAGTGTTATGTGGTTGTCGAAACTCTCACCTGTAGGGCTATCTGCAGACTGGCCAGAGTTTGGAGTTTTACATGTGTTGTGTTACTCACACATTTCCTATCTTTAGAAATTCAGTAGCATACTCTGATGATTGCAGTCAGTACATTATGACATCCATGTGAGTTACTGACTTCATATCCCTCAGAAGACATATGTCACAACAAACCCTGTTACACCAGTAAATGTATGAGTTTATCACAGCAACATGTCAATATTGTCCCTGTCTGTGTGCCTCCAACCTCAAGTCTGTCATCCTTTGTACATATGTCATGCAGTAAGAGGTGCATATGTTCAGTACATCATTATTTACTGACATCAAACCTGATAACAAGCCAGTGACATATCAGACTGCTAGACATGTTATGTATAGTAGGCCTTATATTTGAAGACAAAACCTGGACATTCTGTTGTAGTGTGTGCAGTAGTGAGGTCTGTGTACTTATGGTGATTGTTGACAGAATGTTTATTGTGAATATGTACCTTGGCCTGTGTACAGACTGTGGTAGATGTCATTCTTCTTGGTCCTGTTCTATCTGATGTTGCATGCTGCTCCAGTCTATGGTACCCTATCGGCGTACATGTTTGTAGGGCCAGACCGACACATGTCCCATACCACAGTCAGGCATCAGAATACACTGTGTATTGGACCAGAATATGTAGGGTTAGTGTGTGAGTGGCACATATGAGGATGGTGTTGTTCACACAGTCCATATACTGTAATATTAATTAGGCTTACCATATGTGACTGTGGCTGTGTTCAGATTGGTTGTGGGTATGCACTTTTACACTGGTGTCTGTTACTTCGTGCTGTTACATGCATGTACAGCCTGCTATATTTGCAAGTACATGTGTATTCCCCCATAAGAAACATAGGTCAGTGTTGTGGCAGTCTCCCTATAGTTTGCACAGTGCTTTGTGACATGCCTAGCAGCTCTGTGTATTTACTTAATATGATGTTATGTCCAGATATCTGTCAGATGTACTGTAGCTGGGCCACCATAACTGTTGTGTATTTCTGACAAAGCAGTGGGATGCTGTACAGAGATATGTCACTAACTAGTGGGTAGTATGTGGGCTTGTGACCTCTGCTCCTCCGGTTATTATGTGTCATGACAGACAGGAGTGTGTGAATGCATAAACTGTGTGAGCTTATCTATTCCAGTATTTTCATAATATCCCCATTTACATGGCTGTAAACATCCAGTTTGTCAGGCTTGGTCCACACATCTTGCACTAAGGAGTTCTGTGTATACCTCTGGACTGACCAGAGTTTGTCAGACTGTCCACATTTATTGGTCATAATCTCTGCTGCATTTCACATGATCATTACTGTGATTTGTGTGGAACTGCACTATGATGATCTTATGATGTCTGTCAGAACTGATGGCGTACGTCAGTATCAGATGTGACTACCCACATAAAATTTCTGTTAAGACAACCCCTGTTACAGTAGCAAAAGTTATATATATATATGGAACCACTACTAAATATTGAACACTCACTCTACCGACACCCAAAATCCAGAGACCAAACACCCGAAACACTACAATACCAAAAAAACAAAACCTCGAAATTCAAACTAACGAAAACTACAACATACTCCACACACAGACACATACACACACCTTCCCTCAAAACAAAAATACACAAACCTAACCTACAGACAAGTAAGGGAGCAGGCTCCCCTGCACCACCCATCCAAGGTTGCACTACCCAGACAAACACATGAATATACCACCACATGCCTATATCCCCCTCGCACACACACATCACACTCACAACACACATTTACACATTAAACCTCAAACCAACACAGTTAAACAGAAATACTTACTTGCCCTTCCACCAAACCGCAACACCAGAAGCATGATTTTCAAACTCCCGATAGTCGGGATTTTGAAATTCGCTCTTCTGGTCTTTTGGTAGTTTGGGGTTTCGGCTATATAGTCTCGAAAGTTTGAAATTCAGTATTTCAAACTTTTGAGATTATGTAGTGTTCCTACATATATGTATATATATATATATATATATATATATATATATATATATATATATATATATATATATATATATATAGATATATACACATATATATATATATATATATATATATATATATATATATACACACACACACACACACATACATCTATATATACATATATATATATATATATATATATACACACAGATCTATATATATATATATGTATATATATATATATATATATATATATATTTATATAAATAAAGCAATATACAGAGATGTATAAATACATATATAAATATATATGTGCATGTACATGTATACATATATCTACATATATATATATATATATATATATATATATATATAAATATATATATATATATATATATATATATATATATATATATATATATATATATATATATATATATATATGTATATATATATCTTCATATTCTAGTTATGTGTAAACATGAGTGTTGTATTTACCTTCCCAGATGTATCCCACCATATTTATCTGATATGTGTTTATATAGATATAACAACATACTGATTCAACAATATTTTCATTAACAAGTACTACACAATTGTAGAAGTCAAAGCAGTTGTTCACTACTATTCAGTATGTGTACAGATATATTGGAAAAAACAACAAACTTGTTCATAGCTGTGATGGCTTAGTCTTTAACTTCTGTGACTATAGTGTACCGAGTCCTGGGTTCCAGAGATGTTTATTTTGTTGCTAGGCAGAACAAGGACTGTTGGTTACACAGTGGTTAAGGCAGTTTTGTGCAGCTTTAAGTGGGTTTGCATGGGTTTGCCCAATGGTGAGCACTGCTAACGTATGGTTAAACGAATAAGCACTTACATTGTGTAGGCATCGCTTACCAGTGTGCAAATCTGCTTAGCATTTACATTTAAGCAATGTTTACAACTGCTAAGCATAGCTCCACCTTGGTAACCACTGATCAGATTCCAGTCAGATAAAATAGCAGGGTAATGACATCTTTAATAAGTGTATTTAATTCCATATACATAATGTGCTTCTATGTGCTGTCATTACAGTAGCAAGGGGTGTGAGTCTACTATCTGGGACACCTGTGTATATATGGCTTGTAGAACACTCTTTTCCATTTGAATGTGTTTCATACATAGGTAGTACCCCAGGTTATATGCAGCCATGCTTGCATGTAGTGTATCATTACATTACTACTGTTAATAGTGCTTTCCCAAGTAAGAGTAGATTGAAGATTGTAGTACTCGAACCAAACACCCCTGCATGCGAAGATGAACTCTAAGTCCTGACTATCATGTTCTTGATGCATGAGCTGTGTGTCATTAAACATTTGCTACTAGATATTGATCTGACATGTGGATATTAATTGTAGACTTCTTTGTGTATATGACATGTCATTGAGGGCTGCTGTCATGTAGTAATGGCATACCTACCAGTGTCATACGTCTGTCTGTCAAAACATTCATCCTAATGCATAACCAGTTGGCTAGCTGATATCTGTCTGCCCTCTGTAGAGATGTGCAGCTGTCAGGTATCCATCTTGGCTGCTTATAGGAAATCTATGCTTGACTGACACTGACATGTCTGCCCAGCTGTGTTATGAATGCCACAGCTAGGAAACCCCACCCTGTATGAATCACATGCCATGGATACCTCAACTACACTACCACAGTCAACAGAACATGCTTGGATATCAGTCTCCAAGACAGACACTGACCATGTTATGTATTATATGTTGCATACATGTCAATTGGAGCACCTCACTGGCCCTCTGCAAGAGACAAGCAGATGATTGGATGTTGCATTTAACTCTCACTCTGAGGATCACTCACATGGCATCAGTTGAAAGATGGCCTGCTGACAAATGGCAGGTAGCACGATACCACTGTACCCACGTTCTCTGCTCTTCTTATCTCTCCATGGAAAATATCCTGGTACACACCTAGGAACACCTGCACCTATAGACCCCAGTACTGACAAATGTGTCATTGTGTATTACTGAGAATAACAGTGTATGTGTGTTTGTAAACCTGCAGTTGATAATACAATGAGGGCTGCTGTAATGGACATTACATGTACCTTGTTACACTCTTCACCCTATGGGCTACCTGGAGCTTGCACTACCAGGACAGCACTGTTGTACAAATGGGTAGATAGGCATGGGTTACCCTGTGAGTCCTGGCAAGTGTGTATATGTGTGCAAGTGTGTATATTTGTAGGATAGAGAATTCTAAGGCCACATTCTCCTAATGCAATATACCTTCCCATACAGTATAAGGGATAGTGATGTTGCTGACCATAGGAGAGCCATGACAAACCATCACCCTACTATCCCTGTGGCATGTGCAATAGATGCATATCCCTGTAGTAGCACTCTTGAGCTATACAAGCAGTTGTATTGCAGTCCTGTTCAATGTGTGATTGTGGGTATGCTAGAATATTATCATGGCTTTCACTGAGTAAAATATCCAGTGTGGAGTGTGGGTGCTGGCTATACTGTCTTTACACCATGGTACTCCAGTACATGTCCCAAGGTCCACTGTATGGGGACCACTGTCACCATCAACCATACAGGTAACTGAATACACTATCCATCCCAATGATGCATGTGCTGTGTGCAAATTACCTGTAACAGAATTGACTCACTGACAATGTAGTTAGCACTGATCAACCAGGTCTCTCAGATGTGTCTATGACTGTTATGTGCTTGTCAATGTGTATATGACAGTATGTCACACTATCTATTGTTCATAAACAACCAGTACATCCCCATTACCATACTGTACAGGACTTGGTAATGTTCCTCTCTTAATAAGTAACCAGGGACAACCTCATCCTAAAAACTGTGTGGTGTGTTCAATTAAGGCCACACGCATAAGTAGCAATAAGTACCTAGGTAGCAGTTCTACTCTCAATGTTGCCAAGTAAGAGTGTGTGTGCATATGAAGGGATCTACTTCAGTTTGCAGAAAATACATGTCCCAGGAAGTCCTCTGCCTGAGAACTGACTGCCAAATGCTAACATTTTAAAGGTATCATCCTGTGGAAATTCATTCCATCAAAACTAGCAGTACATGTGTAAATGCCCTCTTCCCCACTGTATACCTGTACAACAATACTGGGGTTGGTACATATAGTTGGGTGGGGATCTTGTGGACACAGCCACAGTCATTTGGATTATTGTTGCATGTATCCCCCACTTAATCAGCTGTAATACTGTACAGTTTATGTTAACAGGTTAAGTAGTTGTCAGTCATACTATCTGTGGTTCTGCACCACCCCACACACTACAAAGGGTAGGGTTGTGCCACCCCCACACCAACACACCTATGTTTACCAAGTCAAGGATTGCACTAAAGGGGAAGGGGACATATACCGTGAAAGTACCATCACCAATGACATTAAACTAGCAGACTGATTATTTACTGATGTGATGTTGTGCCTAGTCTGTCTTGGTGGAATTACATAGGCTAAAATGGGTTCCCTGCAAAAGTATTCCCTGTGTATTGCATCAACACCAAAGCCTCTGTGTGTGTGTTTGTGTGTGTGTTATACAAAAACATGTGGTGTGTACTACCCCGTACACTTACCATTTTCCACTGTAGAAGGGCTGCTGGCATCAGCCACCATGCACTCACCTGTATTCACCCCTTGGACCTACCAGCCATTGGGCACATGCAGTAACTGTCATACACACCTGTTAGTTGTGTTCAGCTGTACCCAG
Source organism: Protopterus annectens (assembly GCF_019279795.1). Classification (NCBI taxonomy): domain Eukaryota; kingdom Metazoa; phylum Chordata; order Ceratodontiformes; family Protopteridae; genus Protopterus; species Protopterus annectens. The sequence goes on along the minus strand of NC_056744.1, from coordinate 1,300,553,897 downwards.
GATATGGCACAGTCAAGGTGTCACCACAGTGCCATACCCCTTGTAGGAAACAAAAGCAGACCAACATCCTGCTGAAGCATACACACCTACAACACAACTGGAATACGTTATGGAGACCACAATCAGTCAGTGTTAATAACAGCTATAACGCATCATGGCTGGACAGCTACACATCCAGACATGTAAGCATTACATTTTAGTGCTGAAAACATGTTACACAGCATTACATTGGTACACCTTAGTACAGTCACCCTGTGTAGAAGAACCTTATTAGCCTGTCCTTGCATCAATGTTATGGATGACAGGGATGTGGCACAGGTATCATCATATGCACAGGTTGTGTTGTGGGTTTGCCAGAGACCTAGGGTGAGCCATTTGGTTGATATCATGTGTGTGTGTTAGGGGGTTTCATTATTAATTGGGCTGTGCAGATGTGGTGTGTGTAGGTATGGGGTTGCACTAACTGTGTTGGTGATGTGTGTGTGTGTGTGTGTGTGTGTGTGTGTGTGTGTGTGTGTGTGTGTATGCATGCACACAGTTCTGCCATGTGGCTGCCCTATACAGGGGTTTGTTAGACAGCTGCAGACCGTATCTGGCAGGGTGTGCAGTTCACCATCTCTGGCCATGGACGCAAGAACTATGCCTGCCAGGGGTTCCACTTGCACTACATGTATAAGGCCAGATATGTTACTCTCCCCTGATGATGACAAATATCTGCTAGATCCTGGTCCCTCTTTGGATCAGCCAGGGCCACATGCATGTGGCCTGCTATGTTGTGGTATGGACAGCACCCCCCCCCTGCAGTGCTGGTGCTGGTACTGTCACTAAGGGAGGGCTCTGACTTGTTGCATGTCCATATTGACCTCCACCTGTTGGTGTTGTTGACCTATGTCCACGTGGCTGTTGCACTACTCCCACCATATGCTCAAGCACAGACATTGCATGGTCAAGTATTCCCACCATCTCACCCAACTGTTTATCCTGGACCTCTGCAAAATAACGGTGGGCACCTGCAAGATCGTGGATGTTGTCAATAACAGCAGAATGAATAGGCCTTTGGAACCTCAGACCCTGTCTGGTATAACATTCCATACATGCCTGTGCCTCCATGATGGCATGAAACATGCATCTGGTGACACCTGCTGTGGCACTTCTGCCAGGGGCATGATAACCAGCAGTCCTCCTAGGAACACCCCTGTACATCTGCCCGCTGGTCATCTGTCTATGCTTGCTGTGTACAGACACACTTGCCATAGTCACCACACTGTCCTGTCCCATGCCACTACCTGCCAACTGTCCCTCATCTATGGCCCCTGGTAATGGGGCAGGTATAGGCAATGTGACTGTGTGTGAGGATGGGGTGGATAACAGTGGGATGTCAACCAATGGCACAGCTTCAGCCCCTGACAACCCTGCCTGTGCCTCACCATACCTATCATCATTGTCAGAGTCTATATGTACACTAACATCAGTTTGCCTGCAGGAGGGGCCCTGACCCACCTTGCCACATCTGAGGGGAAAACACGAAACACCCTTTAAGACCTGCTTAACTGTACACACACTCACACGCACACACACACACACACACACACACACACACACACACACACACACACACACACACACACACATATAGGTGAGGTTGCACAAAGATATTACACATAGACCTCTCATTACCCAACTGTCAACATGCATGACATATGGCACTCAACATCATGCACTGCAGCTACAGTCAATCCCTGTTACCAACATTATACATCTCTATGATGCATGAGTTGTGTTACTAGGTGATGCCCCTTCCCCTGGAACACACTGCACCCATGTACACAGTATTGCTGTGCACTTGTTCAGCACCCTGGCATGTACTGTGTACCCTACCTCACAGGTGTACACATCATTGCTGAATGTGTATATTTGTGTCAGTTTTGTTTGCTCTGCTGCTCACAGCCCCTATGTGTTTGTCTGACACATACCTGGGATGATATGAGGACAGATGTCAATAGTGAATGCCTGATGTCTGATTTGCAGATCTCATTATCAGCAGTGCATGTATGAGCAATAAAATACAATTGCACTGACAAACTTCAAAGCTTACTGTGGCTATGAGGAGTGTGCACACCCTAATTCACATGGCACCCTCTTTTCTGATATGCCATGGGGCCACAATACTGCATATGTTAACATTACATGAATCTGATATGTGACATATGACCTGTGAAATCAAATGCAGTATTAGTTGTGCAGATGCTGATTGAGATGCATACAATATATGGGTGCATGTGTGTACACTCTTAACATGATGGTTTGTTACATCAACTGTTAAGTGTACTACAGCAGTCACTATTCCTGGAAGGAGTATACTAGCATGGCCCATCTGTATTTCCCAGTATTTGGCCACTCCGCCCTACAAATGTCCCCCAACTCTGCCAGATTGTAAGGTCAACTCATGTGCACAGCCCTTGGAGGTCACACAGTGCCTTCACTATTGCTGTGGAGTCAGAGTTATGTCTGCCACAATTCATGATCTTGATTTTGTGCAGATACAGCCATTCTTAGCGAGCTTTGGATGTCTGCTTCAGTTCACTGTTGTGTTTCAGTATGACACCCCTCCCCATCTTTAGCCTTTTTGCAGATGCTTGACAACTTTGGGCCACACAAGTGTCATTTTGCAGTGTCCCAAATGCAGAACACCATGTGTACTGGCCTAGTCCCTGCTAATGAACAGCAAACATACAGGTGTACACTGGCACCAGCAAGGTACAAATGGGGATGGTGGGCCTGAGGTGGAGTGAGGAGTTGCTTGTGCAGCACATGTATCTTTATTAATGCTATCTGTAGGTTTCAAACTTGGTGTTGGTAAACCATTACACATTGCAACACATGCTTTTGGGGGACTTTTGATGTTATGCATATATTACCTGTAGTGAGCCCTGGATGATGTTTCCTGTAGAACAACTTTCCCATCTGATTACCCTAACCCATAGGCCACACTTATGCAGAGTCCAGGCGATTGTCGACGCAGGTACTGCACACCCAGTACTTGCTAGATATTCCTGCAACTCACTCAGTGTTGCGGCATATTTCTAGGCATCCTCCATGACCAGTTTGCGACATGTGTCATCATCTGTCTTGGATGGCCATCTGTTTATTTTCTACATTAATTTGCAATAAGAGCCACACAAAACCAAGTAATGACTTTATATGACTACACCTTTTAGATATGCATCGGTCTTGTGTGTTTAAGGTGGGGGGTGCATTTGCTGTCAATTTGCTGACATCATGTTTTTTGCATAATGGGCCAATAGTATTAAAAGGAGGGAATTTCAAATGGTTTTAACAGAAGGAAGTGATGTTTCTTATTGTCAGAAGAAGTTTGTCAGTGTGACAAACGAAAGTGATTACCTGGATTATTGCTTTTTATTTATTGTACTTTGGATTATTTTAATTAAAAGGTCTTCTTTTGCTGCCAGACCGGATTCTACTTTTTCATTTTCTACATTAATGTTGTCCCATACCTCCTCGTCACATACATGACTGTCTGCACTTTTTGCCATAGTATATGCAATGGTGAGGTAAGGCTACATCTCCCACTCCTGAGTGCTACTTATTGGATATGGGGTCCATTCCATAGTTTGTAAGATGTGTGCAAGCCATGGCTGCCTTTGTTGCAGGTAAGTGGGCAAATGTCATGGACATATGTCTTGGACAGCAGACAATTTCTTGTTGTGACACTGAGGAGCTGTACTTGACGGAAGGAGCATACTCAGGAAGAGTGAATGCTGTCAGTACCTTAAAAGCTGCTTCCACAATATGTTATTTGGAGTGTGTGCACACATATGCTTTCAGTGTTTCTTAAGGTATGTGTTCCCCATATTTTCTGTCCTAACATTAGGATTCCATATTACACATTCATTGCTCATGTTAGGATCACATTACAGGTTGTAAGGGTTGTGGAATGTGGTATTGTGATATGCCGTTGTGTAAATCTGTAACAGATGCCATTGTAATGGTGGTATATACACTGTTGTAGCCACTGTATCAGGGTAATGTTTCAAACATGTTCCTACTGAAGGCCATTTGTCCCACCATTACGTTCATCTCTGTGCATACATCTTGCAATGACAGGTTCTTAGCTATATTGCAGTATTCTTACATACTCTTCAGATATGCCACCATGGTGACCACTGCGATGCAGTGCAGTTAACAGCAACAATAAGTGAACATGTACAACATGCATTATGGGTAGGTGTGTTAAATGTGTGCATGGCAAATACCATGGCCATAATTTGTCCAGTGTATTGGCAAACCTGAACAAAAAACACCATACTCACCAGCTACAGGCTGCTGCCACAGAGGTATACCAGAGGGACCTACATAGTCATGTGAGAGATGTGATGTCAGTAGCCACACCTGTGGCATTGGTACAGGATGGGAGCAGCATTTCAGTACATCAACAGTACAAACCCACAATACTACAGATTATGGACATCTGTTCATTACTACACTGCAGCAACAGACTATATATATTTTATCTCACATATGCATGACGAAACTTTACTGATGCAGAAGGATAAGCAACAGTGGTCTACTGATGTGCCCTGTGGCCTTTACTGCACGCTCCTTGTCCATTGTGTGGGTAGCATCCATCTCCACAATGCTATCAGCTGGCTCCTTGCTTTGCTGGCAGGCAGCTGCCCCGAGGCTGGCGAGGAGCTCCTCAGCATGTGTCAGGGGGGCTGGATGGCACGATCTCAACTTGTGGTTAGTCCTCCTGACTACAGCAGCATGATGACAGGCATGGCAGATGAGATCAGTGCAGCGATGTTGGATCTGCTAATGACTGCGGTTATGCAGGGTGACATCATTTACTCTGTGGATGAGCTCGTTCCACAGGGCAGTACTCTCCTGCAGATCATGGGCTGTATGGCCAAAGAGGGTTTGGTGGTGCTGCACCAAGTAGTTAATGATAACATCATTTTCCGTGGGGGAATACACTGGAGAGCTCTCTATAAATGGTACCCGAAAGATATAAAGAGGAAAAAAAGGTCTGAGAACCTCATACTGCAAGGATATAATATTTGTTAATTGACACCTCTGTCTCCCTCCACCATATCTGCAATAATAGTCTGAACACACAACTCAATGGGTATCTTTACAGCAAACCTACTGTTGGGACATATAATGTATTGTACAACAAATATTGACATATGTTTCTAGTCATGTTCCATGTTGAAACACTATAATTGTTGGCCTGTTGCTAACAATGTCACCTGCATGCCATTGTAAGGGCCACTATGGTTCCACACATGCATGTGTTCTGTTTGCTATGTGACTTCTCCAAATCTGGTGTCTTGTGTTAATGGGGGTATCTATACATGCTGTTAGAAGTAATCCTGGATTGTGTGGACTATCACTATCCATATATGTTCTAAAACTGTGATACAATAGCATGCTTGGGAAAGCTTTTCCCAGCAGTACCAGCTTTCCCACCTCATCTGGCCATGTTATCAGGTGACAGCACATCTGGCACCCACCCTGGAACCTCATCATCTGCTGGTCCTGCACTACCTTTAGGTGGAACCACCTCAAAGGATGGTGGTTGTCCCCCCACTGGGAGCACACACAGACAGGATCCTGTCACCTGAAGTCAGGTCCAGGGTCTGGTGCATAGGGAGCTCCACAGAGAATTTGGGGATCTGCTACACCACCTTGAGACCCTTGATACACAATTACAGGGTCTGCATGCTCCTCCTGCTCAGCCCCCAGCTCAACCACCTTCAGGGCCATGAAGGTGCAGTAGTGACTGCCCATGGGTGGGGACCTTTGTCCCACTGTTTCCATTTGGGGGCTCATGTGGTTCCACTTTCCAAATACCTCTCCCCATCCAAGGTGTTACCCACCACGTGTCATATACCGCCCCTGTATGCTATCTTGTCTGTCTTCCAACCCAACCTATCTCCCCAAATATACCTACTGTCTTTCCCCAACATTCCACTCTCACCTTCACAAAGAAAGGGCAATGTGTTCCCAACATGCTTTTCACACCAGACATACCTGTCCATTTTACACCCACTTACAACTATATATATATATATATATATATATATATATATATATATATATATATATATATGTGTGTGTGTGTGTGTGTGTGTGTGTGTGTGTGTGTGTGTGTGTGTGTGTATATAGATATGTGTGATGTTTTCTCAAACATATCATGCAGCACAGTCATTCAACAGTAGGGAAAATGAATTTATATATCTATATCTATATATATTATATATATATATATATATATATATATATATATATATATATATATATATATAAATGTGTGTGTGTGTGTGTGTGTGTGTGTGTGTGTGTGTGTGTGTGTCTGTGTGTGTGTATGTGTGTATGCACATAAATGTATATATATATATATATATATATATATATATATATATATATATATATATATATATATATGTGAAGTGAATTCAGACATCAAGTCCACACTCTCTAAATCCCCTTCCTCCACAGCTGCACTGTTCTGCCTTGCTACAAAATGAAGAGTGTCACATGTGGACACAGCCTAACATTAGAGAGGTATATAAAGGGACAGATTGTGGGTAAGCCTATTACAAACATACGAGGTCTGTGCATGATATATTTTATGTTAACATGACCGTCCTGAATGTGGTGTGGTCTGAAACTCATATGTCTATCATGATTTCATTACTTCCACCTTCAGCTATTTGCCACACTAATATAAATGTCTTGAGGTACAGAGCACACACTATGATGACTTACATCTTGTCATTCTGTGCAGATCTGCACAGTTGACTGGTATGGCCCAGGGCCAGATGCTATGTCCATGGCAGTTGTTCAGCAGGACATCATTACAGCAACAAGTCTTGATGGCACATATAAATTTTTCCACATCATCTATCCCATGATTACAGACCAAGTACTACATTCAATTACATGCATACATGTTTCACATGCCTGTTTTAGTATTGTGCTCTCTTCTATGTACACTTGCATATGTCCCTTGTTTTATTTTATTTTGTTTTGTTTTGGTTTGGTTTGTACTAGTCTCTCTCTCTCTTTATCTCTCTCTCTCTCTCTCTCTCTCTCTCTCTCTCTCTCTCTCTCTACTACAGGAATTGAGCTGGTTTGAATAGGTTGCAGCATGGATTTTGTAGGTGATGCTAATGATCAGATGATAGCCTCTACCCCATTCGGTGTTCACCACTTGCTAATTGTATGCAGCCAGCTGTGTAGTACTTCCAATTACCAATGTCATGGCAACCCACTTCTATAAATGACTACATCATGTGGGCATTGTCCATTTACCTTTCGTGTATGGAAGACATCCTTCCTGTGTGTGGACAGCAGTGTTACAGACAGCAGGTAGCAATACCTCTTACAACAGGACTTGCAGACACAGGCCAACTACATATTTGTATAAGGTTCCAGACCTATGGACAGTGTGAGAATTGCTGTTATATGCATTGAATACTGCTAGTTTTACAGGGTTTGTGTTGTACATGCTAGTTTTGCATGGCATGCAGTCTCTCTGCATAGCTCTCAACTGTGGGACTATCCACATGATGACCAGAGGATTGTCTGTTCACCACAAAGGTCTTGTCTTTGACATATCAGTGGCATTCTCTCTGTTGAGTGTTATCAGTACATGGCAACATCCATTTGTGATTCTGACTTCATATTCCTAAGTAAGGGAATGTTGCAGGCAGTCTTGTAACACCAGCAACTTTCACAGTGGATAACAGCAATATTGCAAATATGGCCCTGTGTTCCAGCCTTTGTCCTTCACCTATATACCACGCTTTGTCCAGATGTCATGCAGAAAGAGGTTAAGTAGTGGCCTATATTTATTTAGTGCTGATGTTCCTGCTATCAATCCAGTGATGTTGTGGACTCCCACACAAACTATGGGTTAGGGTCCATATATATATGACAGCTACAGCTGGACAAAACCTGTGTGACCTTGTACAGTCCAGAAGTCATTGTATGTAAAACATTGTTATATGCCCTTGTAAGACATTTCATGAGGGAGGGGTATGATTTTTTTTAACCTAGGCTGTTACAACATGTGAGGAATATCAGTAGTAAGACACATTAAGGTATATGGCAGTACATTTTCATATATTTCACCATGGGAACAATGGTGGGCTAGAGCTTACTTTCTTACAGACAGTTCTGTTCGTCAGTGTGATAGTGATGTTTTAGGTTAAGCATTGCTATGTAATAGATACATTTGCATTGTGGCAACTTAATTATTTTCCCCCTAGGGGTTGAGTATAGAGTGTAATTGTAGGCTGCTGAACTACATCTGTAATTAATAAGTGTTGATTGGTTCATAGCTTCAAGGCAAGTTCATAGGTTCATAGGTAGGTACTAGGCTATCGGCCTGAGGGCCTATGTAAGATTAGCCAACAAGGTTTGCTGGCTTATGCCACCCAAGAAAGTTATTTTCCTGTGCCACTGTTGAGCAGAGACACAGAAGTGATCCCCAGGGTGTATTTCCTATTTCCCATCCACTCATCAAGATTTTTCTTGAAGAGTGTTAATGAAGAACTTTACTTGACATAAATGGATAGCTTGTTCTAGAGTATGGTAAGTCTCTGGGACAGGAATCTATCCCTCCAGCATGTCCTGTTTAGTGTGGTGACAAGGTTTAGGTCCCTAGAGTGTGTAGCTTGGAGGGATTTGGATTTCTTTAGGTGTAGCATGTCCAACAGCTCTGGGTTTGACATAGCTTTATATGTTAAGCAGAGATCACCTTGGAGTAGGCAATATGCTACGGAGTAAAGCTAGATTTTTTTGACTGTCAGTGTAGGGCATCTGTTTGAGACCAGTAATCCTCTTTGTGAGGTACTTCTGTGGCCTTTCCAGCTGGTGCAGATGTCTTGTGAGGTACATTCCAAAAGGACCGTTGTACTCTATAATGGGTCTAATGAGTGTCGAGTAGAAGGGAACAATGACCTCTTTTTTCCTGGATGAGAACCCTTTTATGATAAGGTGTGCCAAATAGAAGGACTTCCTGACTACTGTGGCTAAGTGTTTGTTTTTACTGTTGTACTACTTGAAGGCCTTAGCCTGGACAACAACATATGTTATGTTTTCAGATTACTGTATCAAATGTTTTGGTTGAGAGTTGCATTACTCAGTTACGTATTTCAAACACCTAACTGCTACAAGAAATGGCATATACAACTGAAATAGTACACAATTAAACATTTCTGTGCATGCACACTTGTGTGCGGTGTCATGTCCTTTGCATTGTAAGTGGGTATATGTTTCATGCAATAATTGTCTTTTGTATGGAATAATCAAACACTGGCCATTTTAAAAAGTGGCAACTGTAGGAATACTGGCTGTATGATATGCTGTGCACCCTCTCTCTCCCTCTCTCCCTCTCTACATATATATATATATATATATATATATATATATATATATATATATATATCTATATCTATATATATATATATATATATATATATATATATCTATCTATCTATCTATATATATATATATATATATATATATATATATATATATATATATATATATGTTGTTGTGTCTTTTGGCTTTTTCCAGTTAGGGGTCACCACAGCAGAACTCCGGTCCACTAATGAATGGTAGTTGATTTTTACGTGCTGAGTTACCAGCCCTAACGTACAACCTTCAACGAAGGTACGCCCATTCACGCATGTCTCCACGCCGAAGACGCTCTACCCGAGAATCGAACTGGACAGCATCTTACTGTGAGGTGACAACGCTACAGCAGCACCACTACCGTGGATTATATATATATATATGTATGTAGATATATATATGTATGTAGATATATATATATATATATATATATATATATATATATATATATATATATATATATATATATATATATATATATATATATATATACTCTTCTTACACATATCTATAAGTCATAATATATTTATATGTGTATGTATGTGTATATACATATTTATATATCTATATATATATGTATATATATATATGTGTGTGTGCGTGTATGTGTGTGTGTGTGTGTGTGTGTGTGTGTGTGTGTGTGTGTGTGTGTGTGTGTGTGTGTGTATGTATCATTGGAATGTCTACTGCTTCCACATTGTACATTCCCTATGGTAGACGGACTGTTCTGCATGATATGTTAATGATATCATCCTGACATCTTACAGCTGAGATGGCTTACTGTTAACTAGTTGTGGCTATGTTGTGCAGGGTCCTGGGTTTGAGACTTGTAAGTGTTGGTTATTGAGTTCAAGGCAGATCTGTTCAGCTGTGGAGGAGGAGATGATGTCAAAAATTACAAGAGGTACTTATTTTGGGCCCCTTCAACCCCACTAACAGTTCCTTTGGTCAGATGTTTTGCAGTGAGAGGTTCAGAGTGTTGATTCAATGTGCAAATGTAATACACATTAATATATATATATATATATATATATATTTATATTTATATATATATATATATAGCTCTAGGACTATTGAACGAAAGTTCAATAGTCCAAATTCACAATCACCGAACACACTTTAATGAAAGCACTTTCTCTGAAAAATCGCTTTTGTTAAAGTGCATTAAAAAAAACAATAAATCTACATTTATGCAGGGGGGCAAGCCCCCCTGCACCCTCCCATGTGGGAGGCTGTGCCCCCCATACCCCTCCTACTTTAATATTCTCACTCCGAGATTGCAATACAGTGAGGAAAAGGGAATATTCCCTTATCTGCACCGTAGTACGATCTCCACAACAGCCATTCCCCCACGACTCCGTCTAGCTGCAGGCATACTTCCGAGAATGTGCTTTTTCACTAAAAAGAACTTTTGCGGAAGTATGCCTGGCTTTTTGTGCTTCAGTGAAAAGTTCATTTGGAGATCAGTACTGATCCCATCTAGATATATATATATATATATATATATATATATATATATATATATATATATATATATATATATATATATATATATGTATATATATATATATATATATATATATATAAATATATATATATATATATATATATATATATATATATATATATATATATATGTAAAATATATATATTTATGGATCTAGGACTTTTGAACGAAAGTTCAAAAGCCCGAATCCATTACCACCGAACACAGTTTAACAAAAGCACTTTCATCGAAAAAATGCTTTTGTTAAAGTATGTTAAAAAAACACAAAATCTACTTGAATGCAGGGGGGCAAGCCACATGCACCCCTCCGATATGGGATGGCTGCGCCACCCACACCACCCTACTTTAATATACTCACTCCAAGGTCGAACTACAGTGGGGAAAAGGGAATTTTTCCTTACCACACCGTAGTACAACCAGAACAACAAGCATACTTACGCAAAAGTGCTGCTTCGGTGAACAGCACTTTTGCGCAAGTATGCTCACCAAATTGGGATTCGGTGAAAGATGCAGTCGAGCATCTGTATATATATATATATATATATATATATATATATATATATATATATATATATATTTATATATATATATATATATATATATATATATATATATATATATATATTTATACACATACATCTACATATATAAATACATTTTCCCTACTGTTGAATGACTGTGCTGCATGATATGCTTGAGAAAACATCAACTTTATTTATATCTCAAATGGCTTATTGATAAATCACACTGGCTATAGTGTGCAGGGTCCTGGGTTTGAGATTTGTAAGGGATGATTATTTTTTTGCTGGGCAGAACAGGGGCTGTTGGAGACAGAGTGATTAAGGCACTTTAAAGCAGTTGTAAGCCGGTTTGTGTGGGTTTGCGCAGAGCTAAGCAATGCTTACATGAGCTCTGCTTCATTTTTGCCCGCTTACGGCCGCTTAAACCCACGCTAATTTCAAATAAAGAAAGTGGTGAAATTGGGGCAAGCAGGGTGACAAACAAGAGGAGAAACAGGTCAGGATGTGCAGGACAGGTGAAGGAAAGGACTATAGCTCTGCATTTCTTTGCAGCAGCAGCTGCTTTCAATGTGGGCAATTTAGAATTTGGGGCCTTACACCCTACAGAGAGGTGTGGGGGCATCATACAATATGAATGATTGGTAGGGTTAGATTGTGTGATGGGTACATGTCTCTGGGTGAAATGCAGAGCTATGTATGAGACGAGCTTTTTTTTGGGACAGATGCCCATTTTTTTTAAAGTGAGATTGGGATGTTAAGGAAGGATTATAGGTAAGTGTGGTGAGGGAGGATTGCTAAGAGAGGTTGCATTTGCAGACAGACAAGACAGACAACCCATCAAACATGGGTGTTGTATGACACATGGGGGGTAAACACCTTGACAGGGAGGGTGGTTAGGAATCTGAGGCTCATGAGCCCTCCAGATTGTAGTAGTGGCACTGATATCCCCACCCAATGGCAGTCACCACTACTCCTTCACAGCCCCAAAGTTGGCTGTGCTGAGGGCTGGGATGGAGGGGCTGCCTGCCCCTCTAGCTGTGCCAGCTTGCTCTCCACCTGGTGCAGCCAGTCATCCAGCTCTATCTGGAGGACACTGCGCACCATGCCACAGACCTCGTCCCAGGTGACAACATACTCACCACGTCCACTTTTAGGTGGGACAAGTCCCGTCCACTGCCGTAGTTCCACTCGAGGGGGGTGCAGGACCAGCAGATGAGGGAGGTCTGGGTTGGGTCCCAGACATGCTGGGATCCAGTTCCTTGGCTAGTTGGGGTGGGAGAAGCGGATCTGTTGGGATCTGCCTTCCCATATGTGCTATGGTGTGGAAATTAACAATAAATATTGGTTAGTCATGCACAACACATTACAACATTAGTCAAAATAGCATGCATGGATATTCACATTTACCCAAAACAGTACATTATAATAGTGCTATAGCAAACAGAACCCATACATATATGTAATGGCATTCAGAGTTGCAATAGCATGCCAGTTAGTGGTATGTCAGACAGGCAATAACAATGATTATTCAACAGGAAATATTAGTATGCACACAGTTTCAGCAATGATAAACCAAATGGAACAATGGTCCCAACAGTACAGGTTTGTTTAGGAACATACCCATGTTGGTTTCAGTGTGATGATTGGATCAGTAGAGTGGTGGGGGAAGGGAACTGATTCAACTGACAACTGCTATCAAGTATATTTGTCAGTTGGGTCTATATTATATCATCGAATGCTTAAAAAAGTGAACGCTGATTGATCAACCTAATTTAAGCAAAAGCTTACAATCTTGAACTGTTAGATCAGCGATTTTTTCCCAGGGAAAAAAATTGCTGATCCAAAACACATACACACAACACAAGCACACCAAACAAACAGAAATCCACACACATACACCTAAAATCTGATACCTAACCCTACACTAAACTATGCACACACCACTAACTACCCACTTACCTTAACCCAAACCCTAACCCTAAGGTCCATTACTATCGCACACTCACCTCACCCGCTCCCTAACCCTAACTCACTTAAATCCGCCCTAACCCTCATGTCCACTCAATCGCACACACACCTAACCCGAGCCCTAACCCTAACTCACCTAAATCACCCTAAAACTTACATCCACACAATCGCACACTTACCTGAATCTGACCGGTAACTTTCCACCATAACACTGAAAATACTGAAGCAACAGAAATGGACAACCGAATTCTTTCCCTAGGAAAAAAATTAGAGTTTCTGCTGCTTCGATATTTTCCAGTTTCAAGAAAATAAGTTTGATCAACCAGCGTTCACTTTTTTAAGCATTTGAGGATATAATATAGACCCTTTGTCAGTACACTACTATTCACTACTCTACATTCTGACCACACTTACACTCTTCCTGGGCCATGGGGCTGCTACATCACACTGACAGCTGTAGATATCAACAGAGCAATAGTACCCTTATTTTAGTTATACACATTATACCTATTTCTATAGAAAATTTATTTACCTGTGGTCCCTCTGCTGATGACCTGTGTGCACATTACATTGCTGTTTCTATACATATTTAGATTCACATATTAGTTGCAGGCCCTGGAGTGTGTGTTGTGCCTTTGACATACATCTACTGTGACATTCTCTGTGTGCAGATTTCTTGGCCACTGGGGAAACTATCAGTGACAGTGTGACACTTGAGGGGCTTGTCTGGGCCAAACAGCAGAGTGTGGATGTCTAGCTTGCATCTATTTGTAGGACTGGGTCTGATCAACACAGCAATTGTACACCTTTCATAATTATACACATCATACTAGTATTTCTATTCAGATTTCTTTACCTGTGGGCCCTGTATGGAAAATGTATGTGTTGCAGTTCATAACTTTTTCTATTCAGATTGCAGTTTACGGCTGTAGAACGAGACTGACATGTTAGTGGCAGTCCCTGTATTCAAACCATGCTGTGTCTGCAAAATTGAACTACAGGTCTAGTCCTTATCAGACTGAGCTGCTGGGGAGGTGTTGTGTGTTGTTTGTGACATTTCTATCTAGTACATATTTTTGTGGACAGTAATTTTATTATGACATGTTGCATTATTTGTTTCCTATTTTCAGTACAAATTATGCAAACAAAACAGACATTGGTGTCACTGTTTGTGAAACATGTGTACATTAGCTGGATTGCAAATTTGATTGTTTTACAACTACATACTGCAATTTAGATTCCTGAGTACACAGTGTAGGTTTTAGGTCTGCACCTGTTAGCCTTATATATTTTCAGTACATTCACAGCTACATACAGCTGAAATTGAAAGGTTAACACAGGACAATGCTGGCAGACAAACAAGTAAAACACATTCTGATTGTAATATGTACTGTTGCTTTTCAGTTATTTGACATGACCATTCTAAAGTATGCAGACAAGCAGCACTAAATCAGTTCACTTCAGTTAATGCATTCTGCAGGACGTACACATTTCTATTTTTCAGATACAAGTGAGATGACACACACCAGTGTTTGGGATCACCTTTATTAGTTTTGACATACATATCTGTGTACAACTCAGAAATCCACAATTACTCTTCCTGCATGATCTGCACAGGGGAATGCTTTTCATTTCCAACTGATGGAGTAGCCCTGACATGACACTTTCTTGGCAGGTTCACTCAGGCACACTAACATATTCTAATATTCCTCTCCTGCATATTGTACCTTGTTTGCTACTGATATCTATATTACACAACAGCTGGGAATACTCCATTGTATCACTGGCAGCCTGACACAGGCATTTTTTCCTGACTTTTACAGCACAATTATATATACAGGTAGTACTATCATTACTATAATTTTAATTTCTTACTGCTAAGAGTAGGGGCTATTCTGTACTCACCATACTGCTGATGCAGCCGGGCCAGTCGCTGGGCATGAGCCTGCACTTTCTGGGACATCTCTGCAGCAGCTGTATGGGGAGACATCACACATTAATCACACCTGCACAGTCACAAGTTGAACTTTTTCCATACTTAGAGATGCATAAGACTGCATACTTACAGACAGGTGGGACATCCTGCACTTGGACTTCTTGGATCCACTGGTCCAAGAGTGCACCCCTCCTCCACTTCAGCTCGTTATGGTGATGATGTACCTGCTCACCAGTCCGGGGTATGCCAGTGGCACTGGTGAGATCATGTGCAAGCTGGTCCCAGGCCCCCACTTTGTACTGGGAGCCCTGGTAATGGCCCTGCAGCAGCCTGCCATCATGTTTTTTTGCTAGGAGCCCAACCATGACCCTGGACTCCTGGATGCCCCAACATTGTGCTCAGAAGTGCACACCTTCTCCAACGCTAGCTATTTTGGTCCTGCTATGTGCAATCCCAAATGGTTATGACTGTATTCCTGCCTGTGCAGTTTAAATAAGGCAGTTTTCACACAATTTTTCTTGATTGGCCAGTTTTAATATGCTGAACTATGCATAGCTCCATGCAAATCCTCATAGCAATGCTATGTATAC
Source organism: Protopterus annectens (assembly GCF_019279795.1). Taxonomy (NCBI): domain Eukaryota; kingdom Metazoa; phylum Chordata; order Ceratodontiformes; family Protopteridae; genus Protopterus; species Protopterus annectens. The sequence goes on along the minus strand of NC_056744.1, from coordinate 1,300,537,928 downwards.
ATATATATATATATATATATATATATATATATATATATATATATATATGTCTATATATATATATATATATATATATATATATATATATATATATATATATATATACATATATATATATGTACATATACATATAGATAGAAAGATATATAAAAGAACACAACAAATAAATATATGACCAAAGGCACTGTTAATTGGGGTGAGGGGGCCCAAATTAAGTACCTCTTGTAATTATTGATATCATCCCCTCCTCTGCAGCTGAACAGATCTGCCTTGCAACACAGTAACCAACACTTGCAAGGTTCATACCCAGGACCCTACACAAAATAGTTACAACAAGTTAACAGTAATCCATCTCAGCTGTACAATGTCAGGATGATATCAATAACATATCATGCAGAAGAGTCTGTCTACCATAGGCAATCTACTATGTGGAAGCAGTAAACATTACAATGATACACACACACACACACACACACACACACACACACACACACACACACACAGACACACACACACACACACACACACACACACACACACACACACACATATATATATATATATATATATATATATATATATAGATATAGATATAGATATATATGTATATACACACATATACACATATGCATATATTACTATGTAGAGATATGTATAAGAAGATACATATTTAGAGGGTGCACAGCATATCGAACAGCCAATATTCCTACAGTTGCTACCTTTTAAATTGGCCAGGGTTTGATTCTTTCATACAAAAGCCAATTATTGCATGAAACATATACCCACAGACAAGTCAAAGGATATGACACCACACACAGCTTTGCATACATAGAAATGTTTATTTGTGCACTATTTCAGTGATATATGCCATTTCATATAGCAGTTAGGTGTTTTAAATTCATAATAACTGAGTAATGTAACTCTCAAGCAAAACATCTGATACAGTAATCTGAAAGCATAACATATATTGCTGTCCAGGCCAAGGCCTTCAGGTAGTACAACAGTAAAGAAACACTTGCCTGGAAGATAAGAATCAATCAACACTAATTAATTACAGATATAGTTCAGCAGCCTCCAATTAACATTCTGCACTCAACCCCTAGGGGAAAAAGAATTAAGTTGTCACAATGAAAATGTATCTGTTACATAACAATGCTTAACTTAAAACATCACCATCACACTGCCAAACAGAACTGTCTGCAAGACAGTAAGCACTAGCTCACCACTGCTCCCATAGTGAAATGTATGGAAATGTACAGCCACATACCTTAATGTGTCATACTACTGATATCCCTCACATGTTGTAACAGCCTAGGTTATAAATGGTGCATACCAATCCCTCATAGAATGACTTACAAGGGCATATAACAGTGTTACATATACTGGCCTCTGGACTGTACCAGGTCACACATGTTTTGTTCAGCTGTACCCCACATATATATGGACCCTACCCAAAATATGTGTGGGAGTCCACAACATCACGGACAAAGCCTAGTATATAGGTGGAGGACAGTGGCTGGAACACAGGGCCATATTTGCAATATTGCTGTTATACACTGTGGAAGGTACTGGTGTTACAGGATTGGTTGCAACATACCCATACTCAGGAATATGAAGTCAGAAACACAAATGGATGTAGCCATGTACTGATAGCACTCAACAGACAGAATATCACTGATATATCAGAGACAAGACCTGTGTGGTGAACAGACAAAACATAATAGCCAATCCTCTGGCCATCATGTAGATAGGCCCACAGTTGACATCTATGCAGACAGACTGCATTCCATGCAAAACTAGCATGCACACATAAGCATTGTAAAACTAGCGGTATAGAATGCATATAACAAGAATACTCACACTGTCCATAGGTCTGGAACCTTATTTAAATATGTAGTTGGCCTGTGTCTGCAAGTCTTGTTGTAAGAGGTATTGATACCTGCTGTCTGTAACACTACTACCCACACACAGGAAGGATGTCTTCTATACAGGAAAGGTAAAGGGACAACACCCACATGATGTAATTTATAGTAGTGTGTTGCCATGACAGTGGTAACTGGAAGTACTACACATCTGGCTGCATGCAATTAGCAAGTGGTGAACACTGATTGGTGCAGAGGCCATCACCTGATCATGAGCATCACCTACAAAAATCCATGCTGCAACCTATTCAAAGCAGCTCAATCCCTGTAGTGAAGAGAGAGATAGAGAGAGAGTGTTAAAGAGAGAGAGAGAGAGAGAGAGAGAAGGAGGAAAACAATAAAATAACTAAAACAACTCAAACTACAAATCAAACCCATATAACAGAGGGGAGATATAAAAGTGTACCTAGAAGAGAAGACAATACTACAACAGGTATGTGAAACATATATGCATGTAATTAAATGTAGTACTTTGTCTGTAATAATGGGATAGATGATGAGGAAAGATTTATATGTGCCATCAAGAGCTGTTGTAATGAAGTCCTGCTGAACAACTGCTATGGACATAGCATCTGGTCCTGTGGGCAGTGGGCCCATACCTGTAAAATGTGCAGATCAGCACTGAATGACAAGATGTAAGCCATCAAAGTGTGTGTTCTGCACCTCAAGATGTATATTAGTGTGGCAAATAGCTGGTTGTGGAAGTAATGACATTAGAATAGACACATGAGTGTCAGACCCCACCACCTGCAGGACAGTCATGTTAATGTGAAATGTATCATGCACAAATGCCATAGATTTGTAATAGGCTTATCTGCAATCTGTCCCTATCTATATCCACCTAATGTTAGGCTGTGTCTACATGTGACACCTGTCAGATTTGTAGTGAGGCAGAACAGTGCACCTTTGGAGGAAGGAGAGATAGAGAGTGTGGACCTGATGTTTGAATGCACCCCATACACACACACACACACACACACACACACACACACACACACACACACACACAATATATATATATATATATATATATATATATATATATATATGGGTCCTCTTCAAATTACCGAAACGTCAGTTCGCCGACATGCGGAAGAGGAACGCGAAAGGATCAACAACGCAGTTGACCGACATGCTGAAATCCCGACAGCTGGAAGACCGACAAGGGGAACGTGTAAGTGCGACTTGGTAAGTATGCGATAGTGAGGGATTTTGGATTAGGGAGTGGACAGGTAAGTGTGCAATAGTGAGGGATTTAGGGTTAGGGTGTGTGAAAGGTGAGTGTGCGGTAGTGTCGGAGTTAGGGTTTGGGTAATGTAAGTGTGTGTTAGTGACGGGTTTATGTTTTAGGGTGGGTTAAGGAAGTTAGGAATAGGGTGCAGGTAGGGTACATGTCTGGTACTGTCGGACCTTAGGGTTAGGGGTGGGTGAAGTGAGTTAGGGTTAGGGTGCAGGTAGGGTAAGTGTGCAGTAGTGTTACCTTAGGGTTAGTGGGTTAAGTGAGTTAGGGTTAGGTGCAGGTAGGGTAAGTGTGCGTAGTGTCGGACCTTAGGGTTAGGGGTGGGTTAAGTGAGTTAGGGTTAGGGTGCAGGTAGGGAAGTGTGCGGTAGTGTCGGACCTTAGGGTTAGGGTTTGGGTTAGGGCCAGTGGATATGTAATGTAGTGTAATGTGTTGTTTACGTTTAGTGTGTCGGTGTAATGGTGTTCGGTGTTTTGCGTTGTCGGTATTGTGTGTTGTCAGTTATTTAGTGTCGGTGGTTTGTGTGTCGGCGAACTGGCGTGTCAGTGTTCTAAAGTAGACCCATATATATATATATATATATATATATATATATATATATATATATATATATATATATATATATATATATATATATATATATATATATACATTTCCCCTACTGTTGAATGAAAGTGCTGCACGATATGTGTGAGAAAACATCACACATATCTAAACACATATACATATACAGTAGTAAGCGGGTGCAAAATGGACAGTTATGTCTGGTGTGAAATCCATGTTGGGAACACATTGCCGTTGTTTGTGAAGGTGAGATTGGTATGTTAGGGAAGGATAGTAGGTATATTTGGGGAGGTAATTTGGGTTGGAAGACAGAAAAGACAGCATACAGGGGAGGTATATGACACATGTGGTGGGTAAACACCTTGGATGGGAACTGGTGTTTGGAATGTGGAAGCCCATGAGCCCCCAAATGGAAACAATGGGATCAAGGTCTCCACCCATGAGCAGTCACAACTGCACCTTCACAGCCCTGAAGGTGCCTGGGCTGGGGGCTGAGCAGAAGGTGCATGCGGACCCTGTAATTGTGTACCAAGGGCTTCAAGGTGGTGTAGCACATCCCCCAAGTCTCTGTGGAGCTCCCAGTGCACCAGACCCTGGACATGACCTCAAGTGATAGGATCCTGTCTGTGTGTGCTCCCGAGGAGGAACGAACACCATCCCCTGAGGTGGTTCCACCTGAAGGTAGTGCAGGACCAGCAGATGATGAGGTCCCGGGGTGGGCCCCAGAAGTGATGTGGCCTGGTAACATGGCCAGATGAGGTGGGAGAAGTGGTTCTGCTGGGAAATAACTTCCCAAACATGCTATTGTGTCACAGTTATAGAACATATGTGGGTAGTAGTAGTCCACACATTCCAGGATTATGTCTAACAGCATGCATAAATATCCCTATTAACACAAAACACCAGATTGGGAGCAGTCACATAGCAAACAGAACACATGCATATATGAAACCATATAGGCCTTACAATGGCATGCAGGTGATATTGTTCGCAACAGGCTACTGATGATAGTGTTTCAACATGGAACATGACTAGAAACACAGTGCACAATTTGTTGTACAATACGATATATGTCCCAACGGTATGTTTGCTGTAAGCATACCCTTTGAGTTGTTTGTTCAGATTATTGTTGCAGATATGTTGGGGGGGACAGAGATGTGAATTAGAAACTATTATATCCTTGCAGGATGAGGTCCTCAGACCTTTTTTCCTCTTTATGTCTTTCAGGCACTATATCAGGGGAGCGCTTGCCTTTTCTAATCTCCCCAGGAGAATGAGGTTATTATACAGCACCTGGTGCAGCATACCACACCCTGTTCAGCCTTACAGTCCATGATCTGCAGGAGAGGACCGCCCTGTGGAACGTGCTAGCCCACAGGGTAAATGATGTCAGCCTACATAAACGCAGTTATGAGCAGGTCCGACATCATTGCACTGACCTACTCCACCATGCCTGTCAGCATGCTGCTACAGTTAGGAGGGACCAGCTAGACATGGGGGGGGTCATGCCATGCAGCCCACGACACATGCTGAAGAGCTCTTTGCCAGCCTCGGGGCACCTGCCCAACCACAAAGACAAGACCCTGCTGATAGGATTGTGGAGCTGGGTGCTACCCACACAATGGACGAGGAGAGCTTGTAAGGCCCCAGGACACATCAGTAGACCACTGTTGCTTATCCATCTGGATCTGTAGAGTTTAATCATGCACATGTGAGATAAAATATGAGTAGTCTGTTGCTGTGTTGTAGTAAAAACAGAAGTGAATGATCTGTAGTATTGTGGGTTTGTACTGTTGATGTACTGTAATGGTCCTCCCACACTGTACCAATGCCACAGGTGTGGCAACTGACACCACATCTCTCACACAACTATGTAGGTCACTCTGGCATACCTCTGGGGCAGCAGCCTGTAACTGGTGAGTATGGTGCTGTTTGTTCAGGTTTGCCAATACACCGGCCATCTTATGGTCATGGTATTTGACATGCACACATTTAACATACCTACCCATAATGCATGCTGTACATGTTCACTTATTGTTGCTGTTAACTGCACTGCATCACAGTGGTCACCATGGTGACATATCTGAAGGGTATGTAAGAGTCCTGCAATATAAGTAACAACCTGTCATTGCAAGATGTGTGCACAGAGATGAACATAATGGTGGGATAAATGGCCTACAGGAACATGTCTGAAACATCAAGCTTATAGAGTGCTACAACACTGTATATACTACTATTACAATGGCAACTGTTACAGATCTACACAATGGCATATCACAATACCACATTCCACAACCCTTACAACCTGTAATGTGGTCCTAACATGAGCAATGAATGTGTAATATGGAATCCTAATGTTAGGACAGCAAATATGGGAAATACATACCTTAGCAAACACTGGAAGCACATGTGTGCATATACTCCAAATAACATATTGTGGAAGCAGCTTTTGAGGTACTGACAGCATTCACTCGTCATGAGTATGGACCTTCCAGCAAGTACAGGTCCTCAATGTCACACCAAGAAATGGTCTGCTGTCCAATATGTTTGTCCATCAAATGTGCCCACTCACCTGCAACAGAGGCAGCCATGGCTTGCACACATCTTACAAGCCATGCAATGGACCCCATACCCAACAGGTAGCATGCAGGAGTGGGACATATAGCCTTACCTCACCATTGCATATACCATGGCAAACAGTGCAGACAGTCATTTATGTGACGACAATGTATGGGACAGCATTAATGTAGACAATAAACAGATGGCCATCCAAGACAGATGATGACACATGTAGCAAACTGGTCATGCAGGCTGCTTAGTAACATGCTGCAACACTGATGGAATTGCAGGAAAGTCTAGCAAGTACTGGGCATGCAGTACCTGTGTCGACAGTCACCTGGATTCTGAATAAGTGTGGCCCATGGGTTAGGGTAATCAGATGGGAGAGTTGTCCCACAGGAAACATCAGCCAGCGCTCACTACAGGTAGCATATGCATAACATGAAAAGTCCCCCAAAGGCATGTGTTGCAATGTGTAATGGTGTACCAAGACCAAGTTGGAAATGTACAGACAGTATCAATTAAGATACATGTGCTGCACAAGCAACACCTCACTCCACCTCAGGCCCACCATCCCCATCTGTATCTTGCTGGTGCCAGTGTACACCTGTATGTTTGCCATTCATTAGCAGGGACTAGGCTGGTACACATGGTGTTCTGTATTTGGGACACTGCAAAATGACATTCATGTGTAGCCCATAGTTGTCAAGCATCTACAAAAAGGCTGAGGATGGGGAGGGTTATCATCCTGAAACACAACAGTGAACTGAAGCAGACATCCATAGCTCGCTAAGAATGGCTGTATCTGCACACAGTCAAGGTCATGAACTGTGGCAGACATAACCTAGACTCCACAGCAATAGTGAAGGTACCGTGTGACCTCCAAGGGCTGTGCACATGAGTTGACCTTGCAGTTTTGCGGAGTTGGGGGACATATGTAGGGCAGAGTGACCAAATACTGGGAAATGCAGATGGCCCATGCAGGAATAGTGACTGCTGTAGTACACTTAACAGTTGGTCCAACAATTCATCATGTTAATGGTGTACACACTAATGCACCCACAAATTGTATGCATCTCAATCAGCATCTGCACAACTAACACATTTGTTTGATACTGCATTTGATTGCACAGGTCATATGTCACACATCAGGTTTGTGTAATGTTAACATATGCAGTATTGTGGCCCCATGGCATATCAGGGAAGAGGGTGCCATGTCAATAAGAGTGTGTACACTCCTCATAGCCACAGTAAGGTTTGAAGGTTGTCAGTGTAATTGTATTTTATTGGTCATACATGCACTGCTGCTGATGAGATCTGCAAATCAGACATCAGGCATTCACTAATGACATCTGTCCACATTTCATCCAAGGTATGTGTCAGAAAAACACACAGGGGCTGTAAGCAGCAGAGCAAACATAACTGACACACATATACACATTCAGCAATGGCATGTACACCTGTGAAGTATGGTGCAGAGTACATGCTGGGGTGCTGAACAGGTTCACATCAATACTGTGTACATGGGTGCAGTGTGTTCCAGGGTAAGGGGCATCACCTACTAACACATGCCATGCATCACAGAGATGTATAATGTTGTTAACAGGGATAGACTATAGCTGCACTGCATACTGTCGAGTGCCATATGTCATGCATGTTGACAGATGGGTAATGAGAGATCTGTGTGTAATATCTTTGTGCAACCTCACCTGTAGGAGTGTGTGTATGTGTGTGTGTGTGTGTGTGTGTGTGTGTGTGTGTGTGTGTGTGTGTGTGTGTGTGTGTGTGTGTGTGTGTGTGTGTGTGTATGTGTGTACAATTAAGCAATGACGTACAGGTCTTAAAGTCCATTTCTTGTTTTCCCCTCACAGGTGGTGAGGTGGGTCAGTGTCCTTCCTGCAACCAAACTGATATTAGTGTCCATAAAGACATTGACAATTATGATAGGTGTGTTGAGGCACATGCAGGGTTGTCAGGGGCTGAAGCTGTGCCATTGTTTGACATCCCAGTGTTATCCACTCCTTCCCCGCACACAGTCACATTGCCTGTACATACCCCATCACCAGTGGCCATAGATGAGAGACAGTTGGTGGGTGGTGGCATGGGAAAAGACAATATGGTGTCTATGGCATGTGTCTGGACACAGCAGCCATAGCCGGATGCCTGGCAGAGTACCATACAGGCAGATGTACAGGGGTGCTCGTAGGAGGGCTGCTGATCATCATGTCCCTGGCAGAAGTGCCACATCTGGTGTCAGCAGACACATATTTCAGACCGTCATGGAGGCACAGGCATGTATGGAATGGTATACCAGACAGGATCTGAGGCTGCAGAGGGCTACTCACTCCACTGTTACTGACAACATCTGTGATCTTGCAGGTGCCCACCATTATTTTGCAGAGGTTATGGCTAGATGGTCGGGTGAGATGGTGAGAATCCTCGACCGTGGAGTGTCTGTGCTTGAGCATATGGTGGGAGTACTGCGACGGCCTCTTGGACGTAGGCCAGCAACACCAACAGCTGGACGTTGACATGGATGTACAAGAAGTCAAAGCCAATCCCGTAGTAGCAGTACCAGCCCCAGCACTGCAGGGCAGGCGCTGTCCACACCACAACATAGCAGCCCAAGAGGGACATGGATCCAATGGACATATGTCATCATCAGGGGAGAGTACCATATCATGGCTTGTACCTGGTGGTGCCCGTAGAACCCCTGGCAGGCACAGTTCTCATGTCCATGGCCTGAGATGGTGAACTGCACACCTTGCCAGGTATGGTCTGCAGCTGTCCAGCAAACCCCTGTATAGGGCAGCCACATGGCAGAACTCTGTGCATGCATACACACACACATCACCAACACAGCTAGGGCAACCCCATTATTAAGCCCCATTAATAAAGAACCCCTCTAACACACGCACATGATGTCAAATGAATGGCTCAGTCTAGGTCTCTGGCAAACCCACAACACACCCTGTGCATATGATGATATCTGTGTCACATCCCTGTCATCCCTAACATTGATGCAGGGACAGGCTAATATGGTTTTGATGCACAGGGTGACTGTACTACAGTGTACCAATGTAATGCTGTGTAACATGTTTTCAGCACTAAAGTTTAAGGTTTACATGTCAAGATGTGTAGCTGTCCAGCCATGATGCATTACAGCTGTTATTAACACTGAGTGGTTGTGGTCTCCAAAATATACCCACCAAAATCTAATCTCTGTAAATAAACCAAATCGTCCTGCTGGTCAACTTCTCCTATCCTTTTCCGTAGCCAAAAAATGGAATTATCTCCTTCCATCTCTAAGAATTTCTGAGAACTTTGAACATTTCAAAACCCAGCTGCATTCTTACCTCTCCCAAAAATGAATTTGCAATTGCACTCCACCTACCTAACCTTCTTAATACTTAAATACTTTCATTACACACAAAGTTTGTTCTTCCTTACACACTAAGGATTAAACCTATGTCCTGCCTTCATGCTAATGTTACCTCTATGCCATTCTCAGATGATTTAAACCTCTGTATTAATTTAACTCATGCTAATGTTCATGCATAAAGAATTCATTCATGCTAATGTTACTTCTATTCCACTCTCAGATGATTTAAACCTCTGTATTAATTTAACTTTGTACTACTGTTCTCAACCACTAAACATGTAAATATGTATTATATCTTTCTCTAAGCTGCTGTTTAACTTTGTTTAGTTTTTTGCTATTTTGTATGTAAAATTTGCTTACTTTGTTTCTATTTCCACTGTGTATTGTACTTCATATTATGGAGCTTGTACTATGTATTATTGGAGCGTTTCTCCCCGGGGCCTCCAATGATAATGGGCTCCTTGAGCCCAGTGGACCTCCCCAGTCATCAAACTGGAAATAAATAAATAAATAAATAAATAAATAAATAAATATTCAGTTTGTGCTGTAGGTGTCCCTGTGTCAGCAGGATGTTGGTCTGCTGTTGTTTCCTACAAGGGGTATGGCACTGTGGTGACATCTTGACTGTGCCATATCCTGGGTACAGCTGAACACAAGTCACAGGTGTCTATAACAGTTACTGCATGTGCCACATGCCTGATAGGTCTGAGGGGTGTATAAAGGTGAGTGCATGGTGGCTGATAGCAGTCCTTCTACAGTGGACAATGACAAGTGTACTGGGTGGTACACACCACATGTTTGTGTATAACTCACACAAAGAGGCTTTGGTGTTGATGCAATACACAGAGAATACTGTACACATGGATGTATGTACTTTTGCAAGGAACCCATTTTAGCCTATACAATTCCACTATGACAGAACAGGCACAACATCACATTGGGAAATAATCAATTTGCTAGTTTAATGCCATTGATGATGCTACTAGCAGGGTATATGTCCCCTTCCCAATGTAGTGCATTCCTCAGTTTAGTAAACATAGGTGTGCAGGTGTGAGTGGCACAGTCCTACCCTTTGGAGTGTGTGGGGTGATGTAGAACTGCAGATAGTGTGATTGACATCTACTTAACCTGTTAACATGAACTGTACAGTATTACAGCCAACTAAGTGGGGGGATACACTCATCAATAACCACAATGATGGTGGCTGTGTCCACAAGATCCACACTCAGCTATATATACACCAGCCCCAGTATCGCTGTACAGCTATACAGTAGGGAAGAGGGCATTTACACATCTACTAGTTGTGATGGAATGAATTTCCACAGGATGATACCTGTGACATGTTAGCATTTGCCAGTCAGTTCTCGGATAGATGACCTCCTGGGACATGTATATTCTGCAAACTGAAGTAGATCCCTTCACATACACACACACTCTTACTTGGCAACTCTGGGACTAGAACCCCTACCTAGGTACATAGTGCTAATAATGTGTGTGGCCTTAATTGTGCACACCACACAGCTTTTAGGATGGGGTGTGTTCCAGGTTACATGTTAAGTGAAGAACATCACCAGGCCTTGCACAATATGGTAATGGGGGATGTACTGGTTGTTTATGAACAATACATAGTGTGAAATACTGTCATATACACATTGACAAACACATAACAATCATACATACATCTGAGAAACCTGGGTTTATCAGTGGTAGCTACCTTGTCAGTGTGTCCATTCTGTTACAGATAAGTTGCACACAGCACATGCATCACTGGGCTGGATAGTGTAATCAATTACCTGTATGGTTGATGGTGACAGTGGTCCTCATACAGTGAACCTTGGGACATGTACTGGGGGTACCATGGTGTAAAGACAGTATACCCATCACCCACAACCCACATTGGATATTGTACTCACTGAAACACATGATAATACTCTGACATACCCACCATCACACATTGACCAGGACTGCAATACAACCCCTTGTCTATCTCAAGAGTGCTACTACAGGTATATGCATCTATTGCACATGGCACAGGGATAGTAGCGTGATGCATTGCCATGGCTATGTGTAATGGTGTACCAAGACCAAGTTGGAAATGTACAGACAGTATCAATTAAGATACATGTGCTGCACAAGCAACACCTCACTCCACCTCAGGCCCACCATCCCCATCTGTATCTTGCTGGTGCCAGTGTACACCTGTATGTTTGCCATTCATTAGCAGGGACTAGGCCGGTACACATGGTGTTCTGTATTTGGGACACTGCTAAATGACATTCATGTGTAGCCCATAGTTGTCAAGCATCTGCAAAAAGGCTGAGGATGGGGAGGGTTATCATCCTGAAACACAATAGCGAACTGAAGCAGACATCCATAGCTCGCTAAGAATGGCTGTATCTGCACACAGTCAAGGTCATGAACTGTGGCAGACATAACCTAGACTCTTATCAACCACAGATCTACAAACACACAGACTCTGTTATTCTCAGTAATGCACACTGACACATCTGTCAGTACTGGAGTCTATAGGGGCATGAGTTCATAGGTGTCTACCAGGATATTGTCCATGGAGAGATGGGAAGAGTAGGGGATGTGTGTATAGTGGTATCATGCCACCTGCCATTTGTCAGCAGGCCATCTATCAACTGATCCCACAGGAGTGATCTTCAGGGTGAGAGTTAAATGGAACATCCAATCATCTGGTTGCCTCTTGCAGAGGGCCAGTGAGGTGCTCCAGTTGACATGTATGCAACATATATTACATAACATGGTTGGTGTCTGTCTTGGAGACCTATACCCAAGCATGTTCTGTTGACTGTGGTAGTGTAGTTGAGGTATCCATGGCATGTGGTGTGTACGGGGTGGGGATTCCTAGCTGTGGCATTCATAACACAGCTGGGCAGACATGTCAGTGTCACTCAAGCATAGATTGCCTGTAAGCAAACAAGATGGATACCTGACATCTGCACATCTGTACAGAGAAGAGATGGACATCAGCTAGCCAACTGGTTATGCATTAGGATGACTGTGTTGACAGATAGATGTTTGACACTGATAGGTATGCCATTACTACATGACAGCAGTCCTCAATGATATGTCCTATACACACAGTAGTCTACAGTTAATATCCACGTGTCAGATCAATATCCAATAAGAAATACTTAATGACACACAGCTCACACACCAAGAAGATGACAGCGAGGAGTCAGAGTCCATCTTTGCATGCAGGGGTGTTTGGTTCCAGTACTACGATCTGCAATCTACTCTTACTTGGAAAAGCACTGTCAACAGTAGTAACGTAAAGATATACTACATGCCAGTGTGACTGCATATAACGTGAGATAGTACCCATGTATGTAGCACATTCAAAAGGAAAAGAGTGTTGTACAACCATATATACTCAGGTATCCCAGACAGTAGACTCACACCCCTTGCTACCGTAATGACGGTACATAGATACATGTTATGTACAGGGAATTAAATACACTTATTAAAATGTCATTACTGGGTGGTTGTGGTGGTGCAGCAGCTAGCATTGCTGCCTCACAGCAAGAGGTTCTCCGGTTCAAAGCTAGGGTGCCTTCTGTGTGGAGTCTGCATGTCCTCCCTGTGGTCAAGTGCATTTCCTCCAGGTGCTCTGTTTTCCTCCCACATCCCAAAGACATGTTGTAGGTGGATTGGACACTCTAAATTGGCCCTAGGTGTGAGTGCTTGTGTGTGTGCCTTCTGTGGAAGGTTGGGCGCCGGGCTGGGAACTCGACACTGTAAAACTCCACTGCCAATCATGAGCGGACAGGTGATCCGCTGTGGTGACCCCTAACTGGGAAAAGAAGAAGATTAAAATATCATTACCCTGCTATTTTATCAGACTGGCATGTGATCAAGCTGCTCAAAACTCTCTTAACCACTCTGTATCCAACAGCCCTTGTTCTGCCTAGTAACAAAATAAACAGCCCTTGCAGTACTTGAACCCAGGACTCTCTACATTATAGTAACAGCACTTAACCACTAAGCCATCACAGCTGTACAAAAGTTTGTTGTTTTTTTCCAATATATCTGTCAGTACACATGCTGAATAGTAGTGAACAACTGCTTTGACTTCTACAATTGTGTAGTACTTGTTAGTGATATTAGTGTTGAATGAAGTATGTTACTGTATCTAAATATACACATATCAGATAAATACGGTGTGATACTTCTGGGAAGGTATATGCAGCAGTCATTTTTACACATAACAAGGACATGGATACACACATATATATATATATATATGTATATATATATATATATATATATATATGGCACTTGGGTGACAGTCGGATAGTCGAAGATTATGTCGTAAACACGGATGTCGAAGACATAATAATCAATCTTGGAACGGTTTTAACATGGGTCGAGGTAGGGAAGATGTTTGTAGTAGGGAATAATACTGAACACCTACCTCGACCCATGTTAAAACCGTTCCTAGATTGATTATTTTGTCTTCGACATCCTTGTTTACGACTATCCGACTGCAAATGCCGATATATATATATATATATATATATATATATATATATATATATATATATATATATATATATATATATATATATATGTATACAAAAAAACTTTGTCACCCAGGGACTAAACTCCCCGTGCACCACACACACAATCCAGTAAATAGTATAACAAAAATAATAAGGTGCCAGAGTGAACAAAGGCTGCAGATATGTAAGCACATTCAATATTAAATCAGTACAATATCATCCAGAGCAAATACGTTTATTCAAGAGCAGGAACAGTGGTAAGCGCTTTCACCCTGATAGGGCTTCCTCAGACCATATACAAATATTCACAACTATTCATCATTATAAAAGAAAAAAAAAGGCACCAAAATAAAAACAAGTAACACATTCTAACTATTAAAGTAACAGCTTCCTTTAAAAACAAAATATAAAATACAAATGTATGAATATAAAATATTAATATATGGAAATGTTTAAAAATATATTTCTATAATTCTTAAAAATATTTTCTATGCCTATGAGAACATAGTAACATACTGTGCACATAAATATAATCTCATAACGACTATATATAAACATGACTACATATGTGTAACAATAGACAGGGATGCTAGAACATATCTATAAGGGACATGTGCTGAAAACTAGTATCTACATCTAACCCACAAAACAGTCCACAGGACCCAAGTATACCTTTACGGATGAATAAAAATGATCTACATGACTACTATATGAGCCCTCTGGACTTGATGAAGGGCTTCAGTGGTGCCTTGTCATTTAAACCTGGGAGGGCATCCGCTCTCAACCTAATGATTCACTTTGCTTCTTGTGTCTCAGTCCGATTCCTTATATCCCCACCTCTAGAATGGATGGATACCACTTGAATAACCCTAAAACTAAACCCATGTGTATCATCAGTGCAATGGACATGTTTGGTTAGGGCATTGACTAATCTCAATCTGATAGAGATGTTCCCTTATTCTGTCCCTGAGCTTCCTATCCGTTTTGCCAATGTAGAATGCCCTGCATCCAGAACAGGATGCAAGACAGACTACATGTTCTGACATACAATTGGCAGAGACCTTGAATTCATACCTAATGCCACTGGTGGGGTGTATAAAGGTGGAAGTGGAGTCAATGTATTTACAAAAATTGCACTGGTTACAGGGAAGAGTCCCTGACATCATAATCACCATGCCTGTGCCTAGAATGACACAGTAACTTATTTTAATCAGGCTTTTTCTTATACACAAACTGTGGAACATCCCCTATTACTTCTTTAATATTAGGATCTACTGTCAATACCTCCCAATGCAGTCTAATCACATCCTTGATGTTCCCCACATCCTGGGTATAGAATAAGGGTATTCTGATCTTACTAGCTCAATCAGGTTCAGCTGGAGACTCATGCTGATCACTCTCAGTCATGGCTCCCACTGAATCTGAAAAAAATGGGGTAGCTCTGCCAACTCTTAGGGCAGAGAGGTCAGACATGCCTTTCTCTATGTCATCATTCTTATAAGCTCTCACCCTGAATCTGTTGCATAGGTCATTAAGTGCAATGTCAAATCCTTCGTCTGAGGGATTATACAGTGAGACTCTCATGACTTGACCCTTCACAATATTCCTAAATGTATACCTCGGATGCATGCTGTGCCTGTGTAGGAGAGCATTCCGGTGACAAGATTTCCTGTACACCCCTGTATTCAATATTCCATTCCCCAACCTCTCTATATAAACATCAAGGAACAATATCCATTTGTCTGAAAATTCATGACTGAACTTTAAGTATGGAGACAACCCATTGACTTTGTCAATAAATAGAACCAATTCCTCAACAGTACCTCTCCAAATGAGGAAGAGGTCATCCTCAAAACATCTGTAGAAAAGGACATTGAGGGAAAACTCATCCAGTTTAAACAAATGTTCCAACTTCCGTGCAGCCATAAATAAGTTGGCTTAGCTATTGGCCCATGAAGTGCCCATAACCATGCTATCCCTCTGCAGATAACTCTGTGAATCAAAGCAAAATATATTGTTTTCTAGCACAACCTACAAGAACAAAAGCAAAAGGTCCATTCTAGAGCTACTAAGCTCAGTATTGCATTTCAAATAGTCATGAACCTTCTGGACCCCTTCCTCATTCAGAATCACAGTGAATAACAAATGGACATCCAAAGTGACCATTAAGAAGGGGAGGCCAACAGGTACTGCTCTCATACACTCATACAGATCCAACAAAAACTGTTTGGTATCCTTTAATATATGAGGGTTGGCATCTACAACTGGGCACAAGAATCTCTCAACATATATAGAAAAGGGCTCAGTGGACCACACCCTACCTGCAACTCTGGGCCTCATAGGAGGAACACGGTCATCCATATAGATCTTGGGAAGGCCTTGATTTACAGGTATGAGGGGGTCACTGACAAACAGATACTCAAATAGTTCTTCAGTGATATACATATATAAATATATGTATATGGGTCTACTGCTTTTAATCAAATACCACTTATTCAAAAAAGAGCAGTAGACCGCTCAGTTATGTGAAAGTGCCCTTAATTGAAAGTGCACTTTCACGAAACCCGGTTCAACAAACCAATAAAAATATACCAACACCGAGCAAGCACTACAGTGGGGAACAGGTAAATTCCCTATTCCCCACTGTAGTGTGCCTCGGCGCTTCAGTTTCCCTGAATGGTTCATTGAACCGTGCTTCACAGAAGTGCACTTTTCCTTAAGTGCACTTTCTCATAACTGAGGATCCACTGTTTGTTTTCGAACAAGTGGATTTTCGATCTTTTACAATAGACCCATTTTGTATATATATATATATATATATATATATATATATATATATATATATATATATATATATATATATATGTATATATATATATATATATATATATATATATATATATCTATACATATATATATCTGTATATATGTAAACATATATATATATATGCATATATATATATATATATGTGTGTGTATATATATATATATATATATATATATATATATATTTATATATATGTGTGTGTGTGTGTGTGTGTGTGTGTGTGTGTGTGTGTGTATATATATATATATATATATATATATATATATATATATATATATATATATATATATATATATATATATATATATACACACACACACATATATATATATATATATACACACACACATATATATATATATATATATATATATATATATATTTATATATCATATGTCCATAACATGTAGTGGAGGCATACCTCAGCACCAATAGTCACAACCTCTTAGTGCAAGGGGATGTCATGTAAGTATTGCAGGCATAAATGTTGCTACCATAACAGGGGTTGTATTAACAGAAATGTTGTGTGGGAAGTCACATCTGATATTGACATGTATGCCATCAGTTACTGACAGGCATCATAAGAGCATCATAGTACACTACCACACAAATAACAGTAATGATCCTGTGGAATGCAGCAAGGATATGACCAATAAATGTGGACAGTTTTACACACTCTGGTCAGTCCAGAGATATACACAGCACCCCTTAGTGGAAGACGTGTTGACCAAGCCTGAAAAAGTAAATGTTTATAGCCAGATAAATGTGGATATCACGAAAATACTGGAATAGATAAGATCACACAGTTTTTGCATTCACACACTTCTGTCTGTCCTGGCACATAATAACTGGAGGAGCAGAGCTCACAAGCCCACATACTACCCACTAGTTAGTAACATACATCTGTACAGCATCCCACTGCTTTGTCAGAAATACACAACAGTTATGGTGGCCCGGCAACAGTACAGCTGACAAATATCTGGACATAACATCACACTGGGTAAATACACTGAGCTGCTAGGCATGTCACAAAGCACTGTGCAAACTACAGGTAGACTGCCACAATACTGGATAACATTTCTTATGGGAGAATACACATGTACCTGGAAATATAGCAGGCTCTACAAGCATGTAACAGGATGGAGTAACAGACACCTGTGTGAAAGTGCATACCCACAACCAATCTGAAAACAGCCACAGTCACATATGGTAAGCATACTTAATATTACAGTATATGGACTGTGTGAACAACACCATCCTCATATGTGCCATTCACACACTAATCCTGCATAAAATGGGCCAATACACAGTGTATTCTAATGCCTGACTGTGGTATGAGACATGTATCAGTCTGGCCCTACAAACATGTACACTGATAGGGTACCATACACTGCAGCAGCTTGCAACATCACATAGAACAGGATGGAGAACAATGCTATCTACCACAGTCTGTACATAGGCCAAGGTACATATTCACATTACACACTCTGTCAACAATCACCATAAGTACACAGACCTCACTACTGTACACACTACAACAGAATGTCCAGGTTTTGTCCTCAAATATAAGGTATACTATACATAACATGTCTAGCAGTCTGATGTCTCACTGGCTTGTTATTAGGTATGATGTCAGTAAATAATGATGTACTGAACATATGGACTTCTTACTGCATGACATATGTACAGAGGCTGACAGAGTTGTGGCTGGAGGCACTAACACAGGGCCAACATTGACATGTTGCTGTGATAAACCCATACATTTACTGGTGTAACAGGGTTTGTTGTGACATATGTCTACCGAGGAATATAAAGTCAGTAACTCAGTCGGCTGTCACCATGTACTGACTGCAATCCTCAGAATATGCTACTGCATTTCTAAAGATAGGAAATGTGTGAGTAACACAACCACATAATACTGTAATTACAGATATTAAATCATGTAGAACAGCCATATCCACACAAACCCTGTTAAACCAACATTACTTCAAATGTAGAAGAGCAATACTTACATTCTGTCCTCATGTCTGGAACACCCCCCTCCTGTTTGTTGGCTTGTCTCCACAGTGTAGGTTGTAAGAGGTATATCCAACTACCCTCTGTGTGCTGTTTGTCAAACACCCACATGAAGTCCTGCTCACAGTTAATGAAAAGGGCCAACACCCACATGAAGTGCTTAATTATAAGAGTGTGTTTACATGCAATTGGCTATAGGAATGATACCACAGCTGTTCCACAAGCAATCAGCTAGTGGGGAACTGCAATTCATACACAGGCCATCAACTGATCATGAGCATCAGTTACAAAACACAAGCTGCTGCCTAAGTAAAGCAGGTGTACTTTTTCACATCCACCAGAGAGGGAGTGAGTGAGACAGATAGAGAAAAAGTAAGAAAGGAAGGGAGTAGGAGAGTAAGAGCTAAGCATGTTTGTGTATGATCTATGGGTGGAGAGTGGTGTCTGGGCATTATGACAGTTGCCTATATTGTGTACTAATCCATACTGTCACATGGTAATTGCACATGGCTGTACACATTTATGGTTGAGGATTGTCGACTAGAATCTTTACAATATTTGGAAAATGTTGGTCTTGTAATGCTGACAATGGGACATGTGGTGCCTCAATATGATGATGTGGCAAAACCCACACTGCAATGGACTCTGTCATTACACAATCACCCCATCAGGACACTGATAATACACACAAACACACTCTTACCAGTGCTGGGTTTCAGACCCCTACCTGACTATGTATTGCTATTTCATTGTCATACAGTTATTGCACACACCACAGAGCTTACATGTTGAAGAGCTGTCCAAACGTATCTTTGAAGGTGAGTGACATCAGCAAAAGTGATAAAGGTGGGATAAGGGAAGTGTAGTACATGTGGCTGTCCACAAAAATAGGTGTCAAGGAAGACACAACCACTCTCTCTCAGGGACTCACACACATTATCACAGTTGGCAGGGTTCAGTATTAGAATTCCTAACTAACTAGTTTGCTACACTACAGTATTACACAGGTATCACATGTGCCACACAGTTTATCAAGCTGATATATGGCCAAAGGGTTATTTTAAGGTGATGGAAATCAGAAGGCATGCTACAGTAGGGCAATGGGAGATGTAGTGAGTATGAATGTCTTTAAAATCATTAATCTCCACACATGCACACACACACACACACACACACACACACACACACACACACACACACACACACACACACACACACACACACACACACACACACACACACACACACACACACACACACACACACACACACACACACACACACACACACACACACACACACACACACACACATTTGCCAGTACTGACATGCATGGGTTCATTGCTTCACAGGCGTGTAGTAGTTGACTGTGCTAGAAGGCTGTACAAGGCTAGGCAAAGGGTATATCTTGGCATCAGGCCACATAACAATGGTCTCCAGTGTGGCTCAGGGGTGTAGTCCCTGGATTGGCCCACACAGGTGGGTATTATATTCACCATCCACTCATCTGAGTTACTATTGTGGGTGGCCAGTGCTGTGCAATGCTTGCCATATATGTGATCTATATTCCATAGCATGGAGAGTGTCTGGGTTGTGCACGTGTCCAACATGCAGGTTCTGTGATGTGCGGAAGTATACCTGGGGTCTCTGGGGCATGATGTGGGCAGATTGTTATCTTCTGATGTGACATTCCTGACCTCATGTGGTGAGAACTGGCTATGGAAATGAGGCCATGCCTGCTCCTACATTGACAGCATGATACAGGCATTCAGTGGAGTTCGTGGCATCTGTCCATACAGGGCAAGTGTATAAGGCATGGTATTCCCTTTGTGGGTTACATTTGCAAACACAAAGGATCACTGTAAGCAATTATTTGCCTATTGTAGGGATGGAACAGGGTGCCATGTCCTTTTACTTGCTGGATAGCACACAGTCAGTCAGGAGATGTTACACATCACAGCACATTCTGATGTTGTGGTGAACAGGCATGTAGTCCTCTGCTATCACACTATGGTTACTATCTGTGGGCAATATGCAGGGAATTACCAATATAGTGGTTGCTGCCTAGCCAAGTGTGTTTGTGTATTACACATGGGTGGAGAGTGTTCTCTGGGTAATACGAGGGTTGCCTATATTGTTCACCAATCCATAATTTCACATGTAGGGCTATGGATTTTCTACACCAGACTCTCTACTGTTTGACATCTGTTGTCCTTGTAAGGTGGACATTGTGACATATAGTAGATCCTCAATATAAGAATTCAGCAAAACCTGCCCCACAATGAATCCTGTTATTACACAATCACAGCAACCTCCACACAGGATACTGATGACAAACACACACACTTGCCAGTACCGAGATTCATACCCATCCCAAGCTATGTATTGTTACTACCGTATACCACATGTGCCATGAAGTTTATTGGATGGATATTGTCCCAAGGTAATTCTAAGGTGAGGAACATCACCAGCCCTTGTAAATACTGGTATTGGGTGATGTAGTGGGTGAGAAATCCCAAAATTAATTTCACCCTAAACACACATTTACATTTACCAGGGGTGAGGTTCAAAACTCTATCGAACAACCTTGACAGACCATTATATTAAACATTTACCACATGCACCACTGACCTGGCATGGTGTATGCTTCACAGCAGATACTTGTAAGGTGGGTGATATTTGCAGGACTGCTAAAGTCAGGCTGAGATGTGTACTGGCTGTAAATAGTTACAAAAACTTTGAAGTATACACACTAACACTTGCCACAGATGGGATTCAAACCCATAGCTGTGTAGTTACTTCTACTACATTGTTCTGCATTTATGGCATGCACCACAGAATTATAGGCTGGCCCTTCTCCAAAGGTGTATTTCAAGGTGAATGAAATCAGCAGCCTTGCTTAAGTAGGGCAATGGGAGGTGTACTGACTGTGAATGCCCTCAAAAGCATTGATCCCTACACACAAAATCACACACACACAGAGTTTCACAGTTGCCATGTCTGGGACTAGAAATCCTACCTATCTAGTACAGCAGACTATAGCATTTTTGAGTTATTGCATGAGCCATGGAGCTTCCAAGGCTGAAACTTCTCCAAGGAGGTATTTCAAGGTGACTGACATTAGCAGGCTTGCTAAAGTAGGGCAATGAGAGGTGTAGTGACTGTGAATGGCCTCAAAGCATGGATTCTTACACACGCAAACACACACAGAGTTTTACAGTTGCAACGTCTGAGATTAGAACTCCTACCTAATTAATACATCACACTATAGCATTATGCAGTCATTGCATGCATCACAGAGCTTACAGGGCTGAATTTTGTCCAAGGAGGTATTTCAAAGTGACTGACATTAGAAGGCTTGATAAAGTAGGGCAATGGGAGGTGTAGTGACTGTGAATGGCCTCAAAAGCATTGCTCCTTACACACCCACCGTCAGAGTTTCACAGTTGCCATGACTGGGATTAGAACTTATACCTAACTAGTACATCACACTATAGCATTACACAGTTATTGCATGCACCATGGAGCTTACAAGGATGCAGCTTGTCCAAGGAGGTATTTCAAGGTGACTGACATCAGCAGGCTAGCTAAACTAAAGCAATGGGGTGTGCAGTGTGTGGGAATGGGCCATAAACCATTCCTCTGGAAACACACACTGCTTTACATTTGACAGGACTGTGTATACAACTGCTAGATGAATAATGAATTGTACTGTCAAGTTACACAGTTATCACAAACACCACAGACACTTTAGTGCTGAGGGCTACCAGAAGCAAATGTCTACAGTGATAGATATTGGCACATCCTGTGATATTGGCCAATTGGATGTGTGATGGGTGGGAAAGGCCTCATGATGGGAGTCTCTTTATCACTGTCTGTCTCTCTCCTCCCACATCTATGTTTGTGCATGTTTGACCTATTATAGTGTGTTGTCCTTGTATATATGTGTATATTCCTATCCGATGTGTGTGCAAAGCATGACTGGTGTGCAATGTGGAGTGTGTGCACAGACATCTGTGACTGACAGATATGTATAGTCTGCCACTGTCACCAGACATGGGCTTCATTTCTGTAAGTGTGGGAGCATGCCCTTTATGACCTTCTGTATTGAATGTGTGAATCCATTCCAGGTAGGTTGTACTCCAGTGCAGGCATTTGTGTTCTACACCTACAGTTAGCAACCTGTTTCTGCAGGATATCTGTAGATAGGTTGACAATATGGGGTCACAATGGACAAAGGATTGTGGAATACTGTAACTAATTGTGTCTGTGCTGCTTCTGCTACATGGTTTTGATGTTAGCAGAGATATTCAGACATATGTATTGTTTTACACTGTGATGTATTATGTCATCAACTACTGACAGATATACATATTTGCTCACAGTAATGTCCTGGGGAATACAAGATGAATGAAGCTGTGTCCAGTACTGTGGTCTGCAGCCTACCTTTTCTTGCACAATCATGACAATCTGGAGCAGGAGCTGCAGACACTTGCTGATGGGTCTGTGCAAATGGTCCAGCACCTTGGTGCTGTGGTGGCTGTGGTTCCCATGCTGGTAGATCTATCAATGTGACAGAATGGTCATAACCTGCTGTGGCCATACCTCTCAGCTGTACAGATTCACACAGGTTACCCAGAGGCAGGGCTGTTATATCTGGTCATTACCCCTTCACAGTGAGGTTTATGAGCAGGTTTGTAGACACTCATTCCTGTGTTTGCAGGTAGGGATAATATGGGCACACATCACAGTTTCAGACTTCACACACTCAATGGCATCCTGCCCCCCAATTATTCATTCTCTTCCTAACCTTATGCAAGTGATATCTGATAAGTATCCCTATAATTATTACTTCATCCCAGCAGCATTTAGTGGTTGGTCCACAGTTCATGCAGTAGGACATGGTGGACATGCTACTGGGATTTATTGACATGGCCTTGCATTTGTGTTCTGTGGACTGTGTTATGTCATTATTTGGGACTCCATGAGATAACATACATTGGCAGTACAGGTGAGACACAGGCCTTTGACAGAGGACTGTAGGGCATTTGGTAATGATGCAGGCCATCTATAGCAGGCCAGTACATTCTGTCAATCCTACAGTCCCAGGTTGCAAGCTAATGTATTCCCTTGGGGTGACAGGGTGGGTGTGCAAGGTGTTAATGGCAATAGTTTCTGTCCTTATTAATCCATTGGTGTGGATGCTGGCAGGGTGCTGCTTATAGCTAGAGACACACCTGCATTGGACACCTCTTCAGCATGCTGCATTCTGTGGGTATTCCCATACAGAAGTGGGGGTCATATTGTACTCATTCTCAACAGCAGGGATATGACCTGTGAGGTACCTGTGGCTGATGGTTGGGTAAGCTGAATGCATGTGCGCTATGGAAGCTACTTGCAGCTAACTCACAGATATACGTGAGGCATTCCCCTTATGCTGGCTTGTGTGGGGACATCCACAATTTATCAGTACTTCATAACTATGCCTTTTGTGGTCTGCCATTGTTTGGCCAGACTACATCAGTATTCCATACTACACAACTAATGTGTTGCTAACCTGTATGTACTGTTCCAAAGGTGTGGCCATTTGACAGTAACATTTTATACACTCTCTGTCTAGGGTACTTCCACCTGTGTACTTTGTGTATGTCTGGGCCACATTCATGTCATGTCCATCTTTCAGATGGTGACAGATATTACATCCAAACAATTAGTATGGATTACTGCTGGATTGGGTCTTGCTGGGATGCATTATGTTTGGCACTGCAGTTGTTAGAACTTGGCCCTGTCTCAGGCCATTGGCCACTGAGACACAACCCTCCATACCTACATGCTGACCACTTTCACACAATATACAACACACAACGACCTAACACACAGAGCCCTGCATATTGTACACGTGCAACAATCTATCCTGCTAATTTGGCCAGCTGAGGTAATCCGTCCTCCACTGTTATTATACCCACACATACATGTTACTACATTTCTATATAGAATTGTGGGGGGGGGCACACCTGACAACTGTAAATATTTGCTATGACCATACTGGTATTTCAGGTACTCTATTGGCTTCCATTTCATTCTGTTTTCTGACCTATCATGCAGACTAGAGGCATATCAGTCTAGTACAGATATTATGTTTTACTGATCTAAATTTCAGTTTCAGACTTCTTACCCTTCAGAAATAACATCCCACTGCCTGACCTGTTGTAGTCTGTCTGTGTAGGTCTAGAGGGGGGCTGTTCTCCATTGCCATCAATCGGAGGCCTTAGCACAGCCTTTCGTTGTGGTCATCTACACTGTCCTGCTGGCTGAGACTGTTGATGGGTATGTGCGCCTCACTGACATGCATATGTGTGTCCTATGGACACACATTTGGGCCACCACATGTCCTGCAGTGGGATTTGTCACCTTGTCTAGTACTGCCTACTATGCTGACACCAGTATTTGTTATGGATTTCCTGCTGCCCATATAGGTGTCTCCTATCTGCTGCCATCCCGTTCAGCCACCCAATTCCCTTGCATGCTCACATCCATACCATAGATACCAGTAGCAAGACATACTACTCCGTTCAGCAATTGATAGTGAGAGTGACTTACTTTGTGGCTGTGTCAGCACTGAGGATGGTGCTGGAGGGTTGATTATGTCGGATGCACATAGTACACTCCCTATACATGGTTAAGCATGGTTGACATCCTTTTACTGTATGTGCGAGTCAGAGAGAGGTGCCATTCCCTGGGTTCCTACCATGTCAGTGTATGTAATCCAAAAAACAAAAAAATCCCAACAAAAAATAAACAGAACGACCACTGACACTTCAACCTAAAAGAATACAGGTTTAATAAGGTTAAGCGCTTTTCATCTCTACAATTGGAGACTTCCTCAGACAATTTAACAAAGCAAACACTCTGTTTTAAAAAATTGTCAGGTGATACATTAAAAAAAATCAATCAACCAATCAAATTTAGACCTAAAATATCACTAGATACAAGATACAAAATACAAAATGTGATGAAATAAAATAAAATAAAGTGAAATGAAATAAAATAAGAATAAAATGAGAATAAAATGAAATGAAATGAAGTGAAAAACATTGTCATCTTGCTACATTAAACACTATCCTTGTTGCTATTACGCACATACTGCTGGTACTAAGAAATGTACAAAACAAATGTGTTTATAAGTTGTATTAAGTAAGATAAAAGAGAAACGTAACTATCTAAACACTACATTCCCTACAAATCACATCTAATTAATGCCTAAGAATAAACCCTAAGCAAACAGAAAAAATTCCTCTAACATATTAAGTTTCTCAATTTTAAAATACATGCAATAGAGGTGACTTAGATTAACCCAGGAGGATTGTATGAGTTCAACCTAAGTTGCCAGAGAAGCTCTAGTTTTTCTAGCATTAAATGGTAAGGACCTCCTTTTATACGCACTGGTACTTGGCTAATTACTTTGAAAAGGAAGTGGTGGGTAGAATGTTCTGAACAGTGTCTAGCTAGGCCATTAGTAGGGTTCTTTTTCCTAATATGATAGGTGTGCTCGTAGATTCTCTCCTTTAATATCCTGTCAGTCTTCCCAACATAAAATGCTGGGCAGACCTCATAGGTAGCCAGGTAAACAACAGACTTGTAATTACAATTAAATCTACCCTTCACTCTTATTCTATTGGTACCAATTCCAAGTTGTGTCCCTGTGGCAATGTATTTGAAAAAATTACAACTCTCACACTTGTACGTACCTTCCGTTCTACTAGATATCTGGGGATCTGTTTCTAAAATGTTCTTTAGATTCCTACCTTTATGTAAACAAATGATGGATAACGTCTTAATTTCTCTAGGACTTCTTGTTCCATCACAAGTAGGTTCCAATTCCTTTTCAAAATGAATTCAATTTCCTTTATTTCTAAACAAAAATAAGTTATAAAACTGCTAGAGAATCTCCGTGTAGTAAGTCTTGCCTCTGGTATAATGTCCTGAACTGGGTTGTTAATTACTTCCAATGTATTGCCCTCATCTACAGATAGTACTATACCAGTAGACGTGAGTAGGGGTTTGTAAAACCCTTCTCTCCTTTTGTATTGAACTTCCTCTAAAAGTTCAAGGACTAATCCATTTGGGTATCCTCACCTCAAAAACATCTGTTTAAGAGGCTCACATTCTTATAGGAAGGTTACATCATCCATTACCATCTGTGCTGCTCGGACAAGTTGTCCTTTTAGCACAGATCTTTTCTGGTAAAACGGATGACAACTCATGTAGTGTAACATAGTGTTTGAGTAAGTGGGTTTACAATGTATTCTAGCTACATAACACTGTTCTTCAATGTTTTTCTTCAATTCTATGTCTAAGTAAGCAATGGTAGTCTCATGGAAAGTGTGGGTGAACTTGAAAAACATGGTACTGTTGTTCAGATATTCTACAAATTTCTGGGCTTCTTGTTCAATACCTTTGAACAAAATAAAAAATGTCATCCAAAAACCTCTTGTACTTTTTTATTTTCTCAGCCCATTCTTTACTCCTGAAGATGGTCCTTTGCTCCCAGCTGGCCAGGACCAAGTTTGCATAGCTCCCCCCACATGGTGAACCCATTGCAACACCCACCAACTGTTTGAATATTGTGTTATCAAACATTACAAAGTTGTTAGTCAAAATGACGTCCATAATTTCCTGGAATAGTCTAACCTCTCTGCTACTGGTACCATGTGCCAACAGTCTTTCTACTACTCCCTCTATACTCACCTCATGGGGGATACAGAAGTATAGGTCAACAACATCTACTGTCAAAAATTTACATCATCTTGATACTCAAAATCATTCATAGAACTCAAAAAAGACCATGAGTCTCTACACACTTGCTTTTCATTCACCACATACTTCTTTAAGATCGAGTCCACATATTTCGCACTGGCATAAGTAATTGAACCCCAGGCATTAACCAAGGCCCTCATTGGTGGATTTTGCTGGTCCTTATGTAACTTCAGTAACCCAAGCAATGTGGGTACATTTGGACTAAGGTTGGACAAATAGTTAAAAGTAAAAAAGTAATAAAACAAATCCAGCGGAGTTGATGCTCAGCAAAGCGGCAAACAGCAGAGACAAAAATTAAACAAACAGCTGCTGAGCAAAGCAATGGGGGGTTCCAATAAAAATATATTCCAATAGCCAATAGTCTTAATAAAAGGATAACGAACCAGATACGCACACAATAAATTTTATTTGTTAAAAGAGGTTAGCGCTTTCGCAATAGCTTCATCAGACCTTCCATGACATAGACCATCTCAGTCCAATCATTTAAATACATACAAAGGCGCCAAAAACATCAAGCTCTTTAAAGCTATAGTACATACTATAAAGTGCATGAGTCAAACATAATAATAGAAAATAAAAAGTAAAAACAAGAATGCAAGAAACAAGTCATTTAAAACATGTAAAAATATATATATAAAGAATCTAAATGCTACAACATATAGAAGTGGTGGTGGGGACCACACATATAGGTGCTATCACACTGGCAGGTAAAGACATCTGTGTGTAAGAAAGAAACACATGCTATCATTGCTTATTCTTTAGCCTCCTAGATTTTAATAGGGGGCGTAGGGGGACCTTCCCATTCAGGCCTGGTGTCAAATCGGCCCTGAACTTGATTATCCAATGTATCTCCCTAGTCTCAGTATAGTTCTTAATATCCCCTCTCCTATGTGACCTGGAAATCTGTTCCAGAACCCTGAACCTAAACTGATGTGCCATACCCTCCTCCTTGGTGTGCTTTGCCAATGCATTGTGTAAGTTGCCCTTCCTTGTATGGTACACATGCTCCCTGATCCTATCTCTCAATGCTCGATTGGTCTTGCCTACATAGTAGGCTGGACATGAAGTGCATGAAGCGAGATAGACCACATCCTTCGACATACAGTTACCTCTGATCCGAATATAAAAAGTGCCCTGTCCATACGGATACACAAATAATGGATCAGTTAGTATGTAGGAACAAAAATTACACCTATTACAGGCTGTCATGAAGGGCCCTACATGCATGGTAGGTGTGTATAGTTCTTTGGGATAGCAGAGTAGCTTTTTAAGGTTCTTCTTATTTCGGTATACAAACTTTGGTCTATCACCTGCTAGACCATTAATAGTGGGATCCACAGACAAAATATGCCAATGTTTAAACACAATATCCTTAACAGATCCAACATCTCTAGTATAACAGATAGGGAAGATAACATTGCCCTCCTTGTAAACACAATCTTTACTCCTATTGACCCTACTCTCATCTGTGTACAGTTCCATCGCCCCCTCTGAGAAATATGGTTTGGCTCTATCCTCCCTAAGACTATGAACTCCATCCATCCCTCTGATGATGTCTAAGTTACTGTAACCTCTTTCAGCGAACCTCATGCCCAGATCTTCCAACTCTCTATCCAAGTTAGTGTCCCCAGGAGTGTATCTAGACATCCACATGGACTGTCCTTTCACAATGTTGTTATATACAAAACCTGGGTGCATACTAGAACGATGAAGAAGTGTATTCCTGTGACAGGTCTTACGATACACCCCTGTGTTAATAATCCCACTTGGTAATTTATCCACATGAATGTCCAAAAACGGAATGGTGGTGTGGGACCAATCCATGGTGAAACACAAAAATGTGTTGGAGATGTTGATCCATTCATGGAATTGCTTCAGCTGTTCTGGTGTACCTCTCCAGATAAAAAAGAGATCATCCACAAAACGCCTGTAAAACGGGATGAATTCCTTGAAAAGCTCATTCTGGAAGAGATGACAGTGCTCCCATTCAGCCATGACCAAGTTGGCGTAGCTATTCGCACATGAAGTGCCCATAGCTACGCCATCTCGTTGTAGAAAGATCTTGTCATGGAAACAGAAGAGGTTAGATTCCAAAATGGTCCCCAGCAATAAGACAATCAATTCAATGTCATAATCCAAGGGGATGGTGGATCTCCTCAGGTAAGCATCAATCATCTCTGTACCTCGCTGATTCGGTATGACAGTGAAAAGTGACTGTACATCCATAGTCACCCAGATGATGTCTGTAACATTGGGACAATCTTGGATGTACTGATACAAATCTAATAAAAAACTGCTTGGTGTCCCTGAGGATGAATGGATTGGCATCAACCAGGGGTCTGAGTTGGGCTTCCACAAACAGAGAAAGAGGTTCAGTAGACCATCCCCTCCCAGCAACAATAGGTCTCATGGGGGGATGGCATCGATCTTTATGGACCTTAGGTAGGCCCTGAATGGTGGGAATCAAAGGATGAGGAACATAGAAATAATCAAAAAGAGCCTGATCGATGGCTCCTTCATTCAAGAGACCAAGGAGTGTGGAATGTATTGTGTAAATAATGATGTCAACTTCTCTGTTTGTGATAGGGGCATAAAACCTATCATCGGCCAACATCTGTAGCATGTCATGACTGTACCTGTCTGTGTCAAAGACCACCATACCACTACCCTTGTCCGCTGGTCGAATGACAATGTCACGATTGTGACACAGGGAACGTAAGGCCATACGTTGTCGGTAGTTGAGATTATATCTCCTATTCCTACTGATAGACCCTTTCTGATTTATTTTATAAATGTCGTCTTCAACCAGCTTACTATATGCAGCCACTAGGGGGTGTACCGGGGGAATAAACGTACTAGGTGTCTTAAAAATAGAATCATGCAGAATAGTGCCTGTATTCTCTTTAAAAAATATCTTAAGAGATAAGTTCCTAATAAATAATTTAAAATCCTTTAACGTTTCTTCATATCTACTATCCATCGTAGGAATGAAGGTAAGGCCTCTGGAGAGGACTTCTGTCTCACAGTCACTCAATATGTAACTAGATAGGTTAAAAACAATACCTACTGTTTCACCTCCCACATTTTCTTGATTGTCCGAGTGGGCTGTCTCTCTGGGGACAGCTTCCTCTTGTATCTCCCCTTGTTGTTCGGGTAGGCCCTCTCCCCACTGGCAGTTACCCTGATTGGAAAAGGGCATCTATTCTCAACCTGTTGTGGAGTGTTCAGAGCCTGTGAGTCAGAGGTCCGTTCAGAGTTAGAGCCATTGATGAGTCTATTGTTCATTAAGCTGAATGTCTTCCTCCTAACAACTGGGAGGGTGCATACTAGGAAGAATATAAATGTATTCAGTAGGTTTTTATAGACATTTCGTAGAGGATCTCTTCCTTGTTTGGAAGAATGATGAGTCTACCCTACTGGATTTTGTGACTTCTATTAATTCTTTGACATCTTATTTAGAATTTCTGGTTAGTTATTCTCGAACTAGTATATCTTTTTTGGATGCACAAATTGATAGATTAGACAATGGTATGCTTAATACTTATGTCCATAGGAAGGCATGCTATAGAAATACTCTTTTACATCGAGGGAGTATGCACCCTAGATTTGTTTTTGAGAACGTGGTCAAGGGACAAAGTATGAGGGCTTTGAGATTGAATCCCAGTCAAACTGGATATGAGCAGGAACTTGTTAGCCTTAGGGATAGGTTGATAGAACGTCAATATGTACCAAAGGAGATAGATAGGATTATGAGTAAAACAGGGGGATTAAGAGGAACTAAAGCGAGACCCTACTTTTCTGATAGGAGCGTGAACGATGAATATGAGTTTAGAACTAATGATAATAATTTTTTAAGACTATCCATGTTTTTTACTTCTGATGTATCTGAAATTAAGCAGATCATAGAAAAATATTGGACAACCCTACTTTTTGATGAGCGTTTAGCAGCAATTGTTGGTCCGCAACCTAGCTATTCATTTAAGAATAGAAAGAATTTGAAATGACTTCTTTGTTATAGGTCACTAGATCAGAATATTCATGACCAGTCGAAAGAAAGAGTTAATACCAGACCATGTGGTCATTGTGGGCAGTGTCCTTTTATAGATACTAGTTGTATTTTTGTACATCCACGTACAGGAGTAGTTTATACTTTTAACACTAGAACTACATGTCAAAGCAGTAATTTGGTTTATATTGCTAGGTGTGTTTCATGTGAACCGTTTTACGTTGGTAAAACTAATAGAAAATTATGTGAATGCATTAGAGATCACACCTATAATATACGGACTGGTTCTACCTTTAATGCTTTGGCTAAACATTATATGCTTAAAGGCAATTCACATACTTTTGTTTTTTTGATATTGCAATGCATTGGGCAAGGTTTACGAGGGGGGGATGTCACTAATCACACAGAGGAGTGTGAATTGAGATGGATGGCTAGGCTGAGAGCTGATGTCCCCCCGGGACATAATGACAAAGTTCCCCTTAAACCTATTCTTATGAATAGGAGTTTGTCCGTGAAGAAAAGGAAATAATATTAAATGGTTTTATGCTGTACATGTTTTTGTTCTTCTTTGTTGTTGTTCATGGATTTAGGATGTATCTATGTATGCGCATTTAAAGTTTTTATGTTTTTTAAGGATTTTTTAAAAGGGATGTGATGTCATCATTTGATTGTCCTATCATTGAAGTTTTCATGTTATTTAAATGGTATATTTGATATGGTTTTATAAGTCTGATGAAGCCTGTGGGTGAAAGCGCTAACTGATATTAAAGTTTTATATTAAAATATAAAATATATATATTAAAATAAATTTTCTCTGTGCAGTTCGTTCTGGACTTGTTCTGTTTCCAGTGGTCTTTTGTGCCTTATTAGTGATCTTGGCATACTCCCCGTGGTTGTTTCCTGCTTGTTTGCTGCCTTTTCTGGAGGTAAAGTTTTATATTATATACAAAAGTCAAAATATGTGATTTTTAGAGTATCTTTGATATTATATCTGACTCCATTTGATTAACGTCGTGGTTCGTTTATGTTCCTTGGGTTCGAGTGAAGAGCTACACTCCTTTGGCGCCTTGGATAACTACTGCGGAATTGCTGGAAATATTATTTGTTAAACTATCAATAGTAAACTTGTAAGGTTTAACCATCAGTTCAATAAGCTCAAAACCATATCTATTGAATAAATCAATTAAGTCTTGAAAAAAAAGTGTACCTGCTTCCAGTCCCGACAGGTATTGCCATGAGCAGAGCCCCTTAGGTACAACACCTTGCTTATGGAACTGATGGGTAAACATTACAAGTTTACCACTGACAGTTTAACAAAGGATAATTCCAGTTTAAATCAGGAAATTAAGGTGCATCCCGATTTTTCAAGGTATCAATTTGAATACAAAAGGGTTTTCACTTCTATTGAACAACAGATAATGAAAAATACTGAAACTAAGTTAAAAAAGTTAAAAAGAGATATCAACGACTACAAAAACAATGTAGCTTATCCTAAACCACCCCCTTCCCAGTCAAGGAAGTTCACTGATCAAACAGGGACTTATTCTCTTAGTCAGGGGAGAGGGAGCCATATTAGTAATACAAATCATGCTGCACCAGGGCATATTCCTGGCCAATACATTGATAACAACTTTGTAGAAGAAGAAGGGGAAGACAGTTATAATAATCTCCCTCATAATCAAGGAAATCGTGTTGAAAACAGAATACAAAATAACACACAAGAACAGTATTCTTTTTCCAACAATGGCCAGAACCATCGGCCCAAATATAACACGAGGGCAAAAGGAGGTAGGAAAAAGGAGAACAAGTTGAACAGATAACAGTTAAACCTTCTATCCTACATAATAAAAGTGGGGACTTTAAAATTTACAACTATTCCGACTACAACATAGACCCTAAATTGTGTGAACTTTTTAGTAGGGGTCTATCTTTTGTGCCTGATAATCATTTTAAACTACCAGAAACCCTTATAGATTTAAAGCTTTACACTCGTAAACTCAACCTTAATTTACTTTTTGATGAGAACAGTCAAATGAGTGACAAATTGAAGGTGTCCAGCACATTTAATCTACCAATGCACCCATTGCTAGGATTATTTGAACATTTGTGTGAACTTGACTTGAGACACTTACAAAGAAACAATAGAAATGTGAGGTTGAATAACATAGATGTGAGTGAAATTGAAGCCTTGAACTTAATTAAAAGTTTACCTATTCAGTTATTAAAACTGGATAAAGGAGGAGGACTGGTAGTCATGGAGACTAATGACTATAAGTCAAGGATGCAATCTGTATTAGACAGTGGTATATATTGTAAATCAAGTATTAACAAAATGAACGGGGCTTATAAAAAGGTTCATTGTTTCTTTAATGACTTATTCATTGATGGCTTGATAGACATTGACACATTTAACTATTTGTCCAACCTTAGTCCAAAAATACCCACATTGCTTGGGTTACCAAAGTTACATAAGGACCAGCAGAATCCACCAATGAGGGCCTTGGTTAATGCCCAGGGTTCAATTATTTATGCCAGTGAGAAATATGTGGACACGATCTTAAAGAAGCATGTGGTAAATGAAAAGCACGTGTGTAGAGACTCATGGTCTTTTTTGAGTTCTATGAATGATTTTCAGTATCAAGATGATGTAATGTTTTTGACAGTAGATGTTGTTGACCTGTACTTCTGTATTCCCCATGAGGAGGGTATAGAGGGGGTAGTAGAAAGACTGTTGTCACATGGTGCCAGTAGTAGAGAGGTTAGACTATTCCTGGAAAATATGGATGTCATTTTGACTAACAACTTTGCAATGTTTGACAACACAATATTCAAACAGTTGGTGAGTGTTGCAATGGGTTCACCATGTGGGGGGAGCTATGCAAACTTGGTCCTGGCCAACTGTGAGCAAAGGACCATCTTCAGGAGTGAAGAATGGGCCGAGAAAATAAAAATTTACACAAGGTTTTTGGATGACATTTTTATTTTGTTCAAAGGTACTGAACAAGAAGCCCAGACATTTGTAGAATATCTGAACAACAGTACCAAGTTTTTCAAATTCGCCCACACATTCCATGAGACTACGATTGCTTACTTAGACATAGAATTGAAGAAAAACATTGAAGAACAACTTTATTTAGCTAGAATACATTGTAAACCCACATTCTCAAACACTATGTTACACTGCACGAGTTGTCATTCGTTTTACCAGAAAAGATCCGTGCTAAAAGGACAACTTCTCCGAGCAGCACAGATGGTAACAGATGATGTATCCTTCCTAGAAGAATGTGAGACTCTTAAACAGATGTTTTTGAGGTGAGGATACCCGAATGGATTAGTCCTCGACCTTTTAGAGGAGGTTCAATACAAAAGGAGAGAAGGGTTTTACAAACCACAACTCACGCCCACTAGTATAGTACTATCTGTAGATGAGGGCAATACATTGGAAGTAATTAACAACCCAGTTCAGGACATTATACCAGAGGCAAGACTTACTACAGGGAGATTCCCTAGTAGTTTTATAACTTCTTTTTGTTTAGAAACAAAGGAAATTGAATTCATTTTGAAAAAAAATTGGAACCTACTTGTGATAGAACAAGAAGTCCCAGAAAAATTAGGAAGTTATCCATCATTTGTTTACATAAAGGTAGGAATCTAAAGAACATTTTAGAAACAGAACCCCAGATATCTATTAGAATGGAAGGTACTTAAAGTGTGAGAGTTGTAATTTTTGCAAATACATTGCCACAGTGACACAACTTGGAATTTGTACCAATAGAATAAGAGTGAAGGGTAGATTTCATTGCAATTCCAAAGCTGTTGTTTACCTAGCTTCCTGTGCAGTCTGCCCAGCATTTTATGTTGGGAAGACTGACAGGAAATTAAAAGATAGAATCTACGAGCACACCTATCATATTAGGAAAATGACCCCTACTAATGCCCTAGCTACTCACTGTTCAGAATATTCTACCCACCACTTCTTTTTCAAAGTAATTAGCCAAGTACCAATGAGTATGAAAGGGAGTCCTTACCATTTAATGCTAGAAAAACAAGAGCTTCTCTGTAAATTTAGGTTGAGCTCATACAATCCTCCTGGGTTAAACAAAGTCACCTCTATTGCATGTATTTTAAAATTGAGAAACTTAACGTTACAGGAATTTTTTCTGTTTGCTTAGGGTTTATTCTTAGATGTGATTTTAGGGAATGTAGTATTTAGATAGCTATGTTTCTCTGTTTTCGTACTTAATACAACTTACAAACACCTTTGTTTAGTACATTTTTTAGTACTAGCATTATGTGTATAATAACAACAAGGATAGTGTTTAATGTACCGAGATGATGTTTTTCACTTTATTTCATTTCATTTTATTCTCTTTTTATTCTTATTTTATTGCATTTCACTTTATTTTATTTTATTTCATCACATTTTGTATTTTGTATCTTGTACCTAGTGATATTTTAGATGTAAATGTGATTGGTTGATTGATTTTTTAATGTATCAGCTGACATGTATTTAAAACAGAATATTTGCTTTGTTAAATTGTCTGAGGAAGTCTGCTATTGTAGAAACAAAAAGCGCTTAACCTTATTAACCCTGTGTTCTTTTGGGTTGAAGTGTCAGTGGTCGTTCTGTTTATATGTCAGTGTATGTGCTATGCATTGCCTCTTTGCCAAAGCCTGGGCATACTGGGCATGCCTCCTTCTGCCTACAGGGGCAGACTCAGGTTGTTTCTCATCTGAGTCACTCTGTCCCTGTTCTGGCCTTGGAAATTGTGTGGGGGGGGCTGTTTGGCCCTACCCATGCTGTTCCTGCTGCAGCTGTTTCCCCAGTATCATATTGTGTAGCATGGCACATACAATGACAATCTGGATACATGTAGCTGGAGAGTACAGCAAGGCTCCACCGGATATGTCCAGGCACTGTAACCATGACTTGAGCATCCCAAACACACACTCTGTTATGATTCTGGTCTGGGCGTGTGCCTCATTATGGAGTTCTTGTTCAGGTGTCTGCTCATTTCTGATGGGTGTCATCAGCCATGGCTCCAGTGTGTAACCAACATTCCCCACTAGGTGGCCATATGGGATATCCCTATTGGCAAATCTCTGGTACAGCTGCATCATATACTAGATGTAGGAGCTGTGATAGCTTCCAGGACTGCCAGCACACAAATTCATTATAATGCCCTGGGCATCGCACATGACCTGGCAGTTAATGGAGGGGAAGCCCTTGTGGTTGATGTAGACCCTACCCCGCTCACCAGGTGGTGCTTTGATGTGTATGGGCTTGCAGTCTATAGCACCCACTACCTCAGGGTATTCTGCTATTTGGTGGAAGAGATGCATATTGCTGGTCAACATCTCATGGGTGTTGTGGAAATATATGTGCTCAGCGGCATGTGCTGACTTGTCATCCAGGAACTGGTGGAGTACCCTAGATGCTGATGCCTGTGAAATCCCCATGATATGCCCAGTTGGCCTTTGGAAGGTACCTGTGGCTAGTACTCTTAAGTCTGCACATACCTTGGTATCCACTAGGATGGGTTCCCCTCTGTTGGTTCTGTGTGTGAGGCATGGGTAGCACAGCTCAACAATTTGCTGTAGAAGGTCCCTGTCCACCCTATAGTGCTCCATCTCCAGCTCATGTAGCCCCTGGTAGGTTACTCTGGGTCTGTACACTCTATTCCTTCTCCTCACTGTGGGTTGGTTATCAGCATTGTCATCCTCACCACCCTTAGCCTCTTCCACATGTTGATTTATGAGAGCAAAAGCAGCCCCTATCATTTTGTTGCTTTTGTTAGGGGAAAAACCAGAGGGAAAGTTGTTTGCATAGTTTATAGTAGCGTACTGGGCTGGGCTGCTGCCTGTTTAATTGACTGATTCTGATACATTTCACCTGCCAGCTATGCTAGTTCTCCTTGATTACCTTCCTACTGCTGTTTTCCCTTCCCATTGCCTTTCTGTTTAAGTCTCAAGGTGCACTGCACATACCCAGTGCTCAGATGTGAATGGAGCTGCTATTTCCTGTTTTTTTTTTGTTTGTTTAAAACCCAGTGCGCAGTGTGCACACCCATTTAGGCAATGTAAAGACTGCTAGGCAGCTTCAGACGCACCCCCTTCTTTAGCTGTGTAAGTTAAGGGCAAACACATGCCACAGCTCTCCAATAAGCTTACAGCATGCATGACACACCCCCTTATGAATTCATCTAGCTCTTAGGCTTACACCATGGTATTACTGCACCTACACGGTATCATTGCCCTCATTTGCATAGGATTGACTGCTAATGCATTGTTACAAAACCGACACTCAGCCTTCCCCCTTAGCAACCACTGTTCCGTGGTCTTGTGTTATGCATGCTATTGACGATTATGACAAAATTATGATTTTGGTTTAAAAGCTTATTTCCAGCTTGTTTTATTATGTCCGGGCTGATCCTGTTTGCGCACCATGGCCAACAAAAAAAAAAGTTAATTTCTATAATTTTGAAATTATTTTCTATGCCTACAGCCATATAATACATGCATTTGTACGAGCTATCATGCCTCCATTTTGTAGTTTGCAGAAATGAATTCAGCTACTGGCTGAATACATTTCTGCAGTCTATACTATTCCTGCACAGACGTCTGCCTGCTACCTGGATCACTAATTCACCTCATTTGCAAGGTTTTCACCAGCAAATGGGGTAATTAGCATACAGGGGCCGTGTCCATGCAGGAATAGTGCAGGAGTGCTCATGTATGTCCCAGGAGCTTATTCCTGGATTGTACGGCAGCCATATTGCCTGCAGCAGCTCTTGCACTGTTCCTGCATTCCGTGCAGAGTTTGCCGAATCCTGGGGATTATTTATCTTTGTCATCAATTTTTTGGTGGGGATAGTAATAAAGACTGTAAGTTTAGCAATATTTTAGGGAAAATTACCATCTTAATAAGTATTAATTGTTCTTCCATGGTAAAGAAGAATTTGTGACTAAATTTACAATTTTATCAACAACCTGTTGAAAGTTTGCATCATTTCTTTACTATTACGACATAATGGTTATACCAATGTATAACATTTAATTGCTATTCCAATTGAATTTAGAATATTTTTGCATACATTTTTTTATTTTTTTTATTAATTAATAATGTACTTGTTTTATTAGGATTAATTCTTAAGTTCGAGATGTCTTCAAACTGACTCAGAACTAATTATATGTTCTAATGAATTCTATATTTCCTATTGTTAGTAAAATATCATCAGCAAAGTACTGAATCTGTATTTTCAAATATTCTTTTATTTTGATACCATTAATGTTCTTATTGCTTCTGGCAGTGCAGTCTGCTTCTAATTCTATTAGCAAAGGGTTCTACAGATAATGCAAAAAAGTAAAGGTTATAATGGACAGCATTTTTTGTGCCTTTTTGTAGTTTTAATGGAATTAGAAAGTAAAGAACCTATTTTAAGTTAA
This sequence comes from Protopterus annectens, assembly GCF_019279795.1. Lineage (NCBI taxonomy): Eukaryota > Metazoa > Chordata > Ceratodontiformes > Protopteridae > Protopterus > Protopterus annectens. Next base: position 1,300,498,620 of record NC_056744.1, on the reverse strand, counting down.
GCACAAGAGTTTTGCATAATTTAGAAATTAAGGCAATTAGTTCATGTGAGAAATTATACACTTTAAGTGTTTTAACAGATACGAGCAATTAACTGAGTCAAAAGCCTTATCTAAATCAAGAATAATGATCAAAAGTTATTTTTATTTTTATTTTTATTTGCATAGTGTATTAATGTATGTATTCTTATTATATTATCCTGCACTTGCCTATTAAAAAAAGCCTGTTTGATATTAATTAGTCAAGTATAAGTAGATTAATTCTGTTAGCTAAAATTGATATGATATTATAGTCCACATTTAAAAGTGAAATGGGTCTGTATGATGAGCACTTTGTAGGATCCTTAGCTTGATTTAAAATAGGTGATATAAGAGAATATTTCCATGATGAGGGAATTCAGTAGTTGTTTTTATTTCTCTATAGACCTTATCTAATATTTCAACTGCATCATCTGGTAGTGTTTTATATAATTCTGGTATAAGACCATCTAAGTCCAGCACCTTATTATTTTTTTTAACTTTTTTATTTGATATTTTACTTCTGTTAAAGTGAATGGTCTATCAATTTTCATTTGTTCACTTGTTATTTTATTATTTATACTTTCCCTTTGACAAGTTTCAACTAAATCATTATTATTTTGGTTATTTGTATTATTTTTTATATTTTCATAAAATATTTTAAAGCCCTCAAGAATACATTTAATATTTGTTTTTCTTTCTTTTATTATTTGTATATGTTAGAATTCCTTTGATATGATTTAGTTTATTCATTTTCTTTCATGTCAAGTATAGTATCAGTAGCAAGCATTCAGAACTATGTAATAACTGAGGGTGGTTTAGAAGGCAATTCATTGTCTTTTGCTTATTATCTAACTTGTGTTCTTTGACATCTTAGCTTATGATTCAAAACATTATGATTACTTACTTTTAGACAGGAAGAAGTAACCTGGACAATTCTTTTTCAGAACTCACTTGCCATCACAAAAGTACTCATGACTCTAAATTGTTTCAAGCTGGTTTTCATGATGACAGCTTGAAAATGAACAGCTCATCAGTTATAATTCACATAAAAATGTTCAGAACTGAATCCAAGCCACCTCTACATTAGACATCAATCCCTCAACCCCCTCCAAACCACTAAAAAATTAAAGTATTTTAACCACTAAAAAGTTATTGTATTTAATGAAATAACATTTATTGATATAGTAACCACTATCTGTATGAGATGTTTAATGTAAAGTAGACTGTCATTTTTAAAGGAGGCATAGCATATAAACTTGCATTAAAAGAATGACAGTTATGTGTGATCCAGGTTTAACTTGTAAAAGTATGAATGTTACTTTAATTAGTTGATATCATTGCAATAAAAACTTATATATATATATATGGTTCTACCTGACATAGTCGAAACCACACAACACCGACAACCACATCACCGACACCACATATTCGACAGTCCATAAACACGAAACCACACATAACGAAATAACCGACGGTACACAAACACGAAACCCCATACACTGCACACACCACAATAACAATTAAAAACAAAACACATCCCCATTCCACAAACCACACACACAACACAAGCACACCAAAATCCTTACAAGCCCACACTAAACCTTACCCTAACCCTAAGGTCCACTATCGCACACTTACCGACCGCCCCTAACCCTAACTCACTTAACCCCCCCTATCGCCCCTAACCCTAACTCACTTAACCCACCCCTATCGCTCCCTAACCCTAACTCACTTAACCCACCCCTATCCCCACAGACCGTCAATCTCCACACTTACCTGCGACCCTAACGTCCGTCACTACCGCATACTCACACAGCCTTTCCCCATGTCGGCATCCTCGGCGTTGGTGTTGTCATCCGTCGTGTCGGTCTTCTGCATTGTCGATGTTCTGCCACTCGCGATTCGCGTCGGTCTTCTTCGATTTCGATCTTCTGGAGCTCCGGATTCCGTTGTCGGTCTTCTGCGCTGTCGACGAAGTCAGGTAGAACCATATATATATATATATATATATATATATATATATATATATATATATATATACATATATGTAAAAAGCTATATTTTTTATACCTTAAGAAAGAAAAG